>NW_012267293.1:2613652-2669105 GCF_000151885.1 Dipodomys ordii | reverse complement strand
GTCTTGACCCAGGGGTGCTGTTCCTGGCTTGGGCATTTAAGCTCCCTTCCAGGGGCACTATTGCTCTGGCCTGGCCAGCAGAGTGTGCTCCACAGGCTGGTGGAGCTCTCAAATAGTTCCCAGTTTTAGTGGGTCCTGTGGTCCGGGTGTTGGGGTAGGGAGTCTAGGTCAGGGTCTGGGGATTCCCTCCAGCTCTGGTCTCCCTTGAAGGATACACTGTCCCCTGTGGGGTACTCACCTTGGAGCTGGTTGTTTCTGTGTGGTGTAGGTCATCAGTTGTTGTTGCAATCCGAGTTCAGTTGGGGTGGTTGCCGGCTGGGTTGGGCGGTGGTGGCTCTGTGTGATTCTTTTCTGTCTCTGCCTCTGTCAAAGCTGTGGGGTCAAAAGTGTCCACGCTCAGGCGGCTTCTTTGCGGGTTGTGATCTGCAGGCAGCCCCCTGTGCCTCTGGGGCCTGGGCGGCCCCGCCGGGTCGTTGCGATCGCGATCGGGTGGGTGGTCTGCCGACAGGTTCCTTTGTCGTGCTGCTGGTGCCGAGCGGCGGATCCAGCTCCTGGGACGGTGCTACCAAGGCCTTGGCCAGAGTTGTGCCTGCTGCTCAGCACTTCTGATTCTCTACCACAAGTTTAGACTAGGATCCGTGCCCAGACATGAGCCAGCCACGTTCCCGACCCCGCTACGCCGAGCCCGGAGGCCACCCTTCCCCTCGAGCACCAGGCCGGGCTCCGCACCCCCGTGCCTCCAGTGTGCAAGCGAGAGCATGATGGCGTGAGGCTTTATTCACTACAGGTCCATGCAACCTGCGGGAGCCCAGGCTTTTCAGCGAAACGGCTTCTCCTTGGGTCAGTAGATGCGGCTTGGTAGCACAGATTGGCTCAGAAATTATTTTCTAATGTGTCTGCAAGCACATTCTATATTCATTGTGACCTCACATGAAGTCACTCCCCCATGATTTGTCACCATTTCTCTATACCATCTTAATGTTAATATTTTCAAACATTTTACTGTTATTCAGGCTACTATCCAACAACTCATTGTCACCATTTGTTTTAGATAGCTACTAAGTTTTATAGCTTTTCAAGATGAAAAATACTATTTTATATATACTTTACTTAACCATTTCCTTTGTCTCCTGTAGATTTACAGCCTCAACTAGATTAGTATCTAGTTGTGTATATGGGCTGATATGTTCCAAACTTTTTAAATGTGTGCTTTCAGAGTTGCATTTTATGTGGAACATTTGGGACTATGTTTGGCTCCTTTTCTTCTCTTCTCGGGAGCTGTGGTTTCACATGATTTACACCTTGGATGGTGTTCCATAGCTTTCTCTGTCCCCCGCTCTGGACTCCCAGCGGCACAGCACCCTCCTTTCTGACATTCATGTTTCACTTCCAGTCAGTCACCAGGAACAGTCTCAAGTTTGCTGATGCCAGCTGTGGCGTGTTGACTAATCCGTCCATCAAAGGCATTCTCGTCTCTGTTGCTATGGTGTTAGGCCTCACATGGCTGGCAGAACCCTAAAGCGTCCACATCCTGATCTCTGGAGCCAATGGAAAATAGATCTGCACATGGAATTAACAGCACTAACCAATGGTATTTAAGATGCTTATCCTGGGTTATCTGAGTGGGCTCGAGATTATCACCAGCATCATTCACACAGGAGAGGAGGTAGAAGAAATACCTCAGTGATGTAACATTAGAAAGAAATAGCTCACCTCATTAGAAAGAAATAGCTCACCTCATTTTGTTTTAGGTGTGTATGTTCTTTTAACTCTTAGTTCAGTCATGGTCATTCCTCTTCCTTCCTTCCTTCCTTCTTTCCTTCCTTTCTTCCTTCCTTCCTTCCTCTCTCTCTTTCTTTCTTTCTTTTTTATTTTTATTTTTTATTGTGAAAATACTGTACAGAGGGGTTACAATTACATGGGCAAGATGAGTACATTTCTTATCAAGCATTGTAGCCTCCTCCTTCCTTCCTTCCTTCCTTTCTCTTTCTTTCTTTCTTTCTTTCTTTCTTCCTTTCTTTCATCTCAGACCACCATTTTCATATGCACTCACTTCTCTCAGAACAAGCCTTTCTCAAGGGCTTTGTATACTCATCTGCTAGGGGTAAACTCAATTTCTATCCAAAAATAACTTGTTTTTAAATGATCCTTGGGCTTCGTATACAATTTCATGTTTACAGTTACTTTCTTTCAGAAGGTTGAACCTGTTATTTCCTTGTCTTCTACTCTGCTGTTGAGAAATCTGTAGTTAGGCTAATTGTTGCCTTTTCATTTACTTATCTTTCCTCTTTTCTTTCTGCTTCACTGTTTTTACCACTATTAATACTTTGCCTTCGATGCTTGGCAGCTTCATTGTACACGGGGCTGGCGTGTGGTTCTCAGGCACTTGCCCTGATGCTGTGCCTACCTCCTCTTCAGATCTGCTTTCAGTCTCACAGGCTTCTCGTTGGTGCAGCCCCACCCCTGCGTTTCTATCTCAGTAGGATTGTATAGTATAACTCCAAATGTTCTGCCTGGTTCTTTTTTTTAAGCTAACCTATTTGTGTCATTTATGGACTTGACTTGTTCGTGTTTTTAGAGCTTACCTGTGTTCATAGTTTTAAAATGTATTAAGTTCATTATCAATTGTGCAGCATATTTATTTCTAGAGACCGAAGGATGACAGGTATAGGACTTCAACTTCTCAGGATAAATACTTTTTCTTCCCACTTGAATAGCACGTGACCTAAGAGATATGCTGGAGGAAAACATTTCCTAGACACTTTCCTTTCCCCATTGTCATCGATCCTAGCATCTGGCCTCATTCCTGCTGAGCATCTGGGCTATGCTTCCCTGACCAGAACAGGTCTTAAGACAGGCCCCAGGGGCATCTCAGACAGCTGGTCTCCATGGATTCCAGTTTCTAGTGGGCTTTTGGTTTTAGACTCTGGAGATTTCTTTCTAGGTAACATCCACAAGCATAAATTTATTTGAGTTCTTACAACATTTAATGTAGTCATAGTTTTGTCACTCTACAAAGCCCTCTATTCCTTGTGTTTTGCCCTAGCCTAATGCTTAAAATACTACAGAGACATACTACATAATTCCATAGGGATATACACTTTTCTTTTGGGAAATCCTACACTTAGGTATAGAATTGCTAGATCATGAAATTTCCCCAAAATTAAAAGATGGTATAGTATTATCTTGCTTTGGTTGTAGTGGCATTTTGCTGTGGCTATAGATGTTCACAATATTTTCACATGGTTATTTCACATCTCTCCACCTTACTTCATGAAGTAATCACCCGACGCCATGCCCACTTCATCAGATTGTTTGCTTAATGATTACTTTGTAAGCATTTCTCATAAATGGTGGATAAAACTCCTATGTTAGACATATAACTTTAAAAATACTTTCTCCCAGTTCTTAGTTGTGTATTCCCCCATCCTAGAGTCTCACTAAGTTTTCAAGGCTGGCCTCAAACTCACAATCCTCCTGCTCAGCCTCCTCCATAGCTGGATGGTGGATGTGTTTCACCAAGTCTGATGGAGACGTCTGCAAGGAGGAGACAATGCACCTGGCGGCACTGACAGAGCCTTCCTTTCACACGGCTCTCTGTGGTGTGGCGCGTTGGAGGGCAGCTTACCACGGTAGAACTTCCGTTAAAACTGGGGTCAGTCCCTGAATTCATGCAGATGCTTGTCAACTAAGTTTATAGAAGGTTTTAAATCCTCTCTTTTGATTTAATTTTTAACTAAGTGATGATTTTCAATTTTAAAGTCAGCCAAGGTATCGATGAATTACTCTAGAAAATTCTTTGCTTACCATTTTTTTCCACAAAGATTTATCCTCAGTTTATTTGAGGTACTTTGGGTTTTGTCTTGTACCTTTATAAATATCGTTGTAAACCTATACATGGCCAGATGGAAATATATACATATATATACACACACATACACACACCAACATATTAACTAAAGTATAGTGTATCCAATGGTGTAACCCCATCTGCACAACTAAACTAACCTACGGTTTAGCAATATGAAAAAGAAGCTGGTAATTGAGACGGGGCAAGGGGAGAGGTTAGGGGGAAGAAAGTGGATGAAGTCAGGGTGAGGGAATGTGATCATAATAGTCAATGTATATATGAGAAATCAAAGTAGGAACATTGAGGAGAAGGTGGAGTTGGATGAGATGGGGGAGAATGATTATGGAGCGACAGATCAAGATGCATTGTGCTCAAACATGCTGAAACCCTTCTTTACAACTAGTTAAAAACAATAAAATTGTACTAAATAATCAAGTAAAACTGGATTTACTTGAAGGACTTAGAACAGCTTTATATGAAGCTGTGTTCCCATTGAAAATATGAGTAGGAAGAATATGGACAATGTGGTACGAGCTGCAGCACTGCGTTGCGCTCTGCAAATGGAATAACAGCACAACACTGTCTTTCCTCCTTTCTCTCCTGACTTTGATATTTCTATTAAATAACATTAGGTCTTTTGCAGCACTGTTGAATTTTTGTATTGTTTTATCTCATTTGTCCTTTCTGTTTCGATTTGTAAAATTTCTCCCAACAAGCCCTTGACTCCATCAACGTTTGCCTCTAGGCACCTCAGTCTTGTGTCTAGTTTTATATATATTTTTCCCGATGCCTGTGGAGAGGAGCCCTTGTTTCTGGCAAAAACTTTCATATCACGGAATATTATTTGACACGTGGAAGCCTCTCGCAGTGCGGGAAGCCCCGTTGGTTGGTGGTTCTTTACTTAGAGCAGCAGGTGCCATAGCGTCGCTCACTGCCCGGCGGGAAGCTCATCTGGGGTGGTGCAGGTGGCATCCATGCCCGCCCTTTTCCATCGTCAGGCTGTGCGTCTATGCCAGAGGCTGCGCTTGGCCCTTTCTCCCTCCCCAGGGCCAGCTCTGTGGCCGCTGATGTTCCTGTCCCGTCACGTGCTCACCTGGCTCTCTGGGGTGCTGATTACAGTGGTGACCTTCATAGCCTGTGCGTTGCATGTCTGGGTGGGGCGCTCAGTTAGACCTGGGGTAGCTGGTCTGAGATGCGAGGGACTCTCCCCTGGCAGTGCTTGGTGTTTGCTTCGTGGCCAAGGTGGGAGTGTGCAGCTGGGTGCCCGCCTGGCACCCGCGCTGGGCACCAACAGTGTCCTTGCTCTGAAAGCCGAGGTTCTCTCTGTCCCCCTCCAGCATCTGGTCGGGACCGCAGAAGCCAGCAGATTCTCGGGGTGTCTGGAGCTTCCTGAAATGCTAAACTAAATGCTAGGGTAAAGCTCATTCTGCATGTATCTTCTGACCTGATAATGGCCAACTTTTCCCACGAGGTAAAACCATTTCTGGGTTCCATCAGCCCTCTCCTTCAACAGTGGTTTGGGCCTTAGCGTACTGGTGGACCTAGAAAGTTATGAGTTCTTATCCTATCTGGTTGCTGTCCGTCAGTTGGGTGGGAACAAAGTCCTGCTGCAATCTTTTGCATCCTGGGCACAAGCCAGCCATGCTGCCCTTCCTGAATAGCTTATAAAGACAATAAAGCCCAAATAACAACCACTCCAAGGAAACTGACTTACTAAAAGAGCTTTCGCATAGCTCCACAATTTTAGCCTCTACAAAAGGAAGCTTGTTCTGTCAGATACCTCTCAAGTTAAATTCCCTTTGTGGTTTATATCATGTTTTTCTAAGCGCTTTGTAAGTTTTATTCTATCCATCTCTAGACTATCATTTTTTTCAGTTGATTCTCTTAAGTTTTGCAATGTCCTCCTTTTGTTTTATGTGTGTTTCAAATTTTTATTCTTTCCATATTTCCTATTGAATTAAATTCTGTATTCTGTAGCATGTGTAAGTTATTTTAGATGAATCACATTACTTCCCATGGGAAAATAAAGTTCAAAGAAAATATAAAGGCACATAAAGTATATGTTGCACATAAGCTTCCTGATTTAACCCAAAATTGTAGGTATGAGATCAAACAATGATTTTTATGGATAATGCTGTTCTTCAAGGCTAAAAGAGAGAAATGACTGATTTTAGGAAGAGCACACAAAAATCAATGACATTTCTATATTCATTACACATTACATATCTCAGTACACATAGTCATTTGGAAGCTAAAATCAAAACATTACATAGTATTACATGATAAGAGAGAAAGAATGATGCAGGATTCATAAGCAATATAGTAGTTTTCTCTCACGAGTGTGGAAGTGTGTGAAGGCTTCTGGCAGATGTCATAATGTAACACAAGAATATGTTCTCCAAATATCTTTACTATTAAATGTGCAATATGATCACAGGAAGCATTGGTATTTGCAACCTTCCAAAACTGGTGTTCCAATTTAATGGCACTAATTTTTAATGTATTTATGCCTAAACTCTCATGTTGGCAAGAGGTTACTTATACCCACACACATTCTTTAATTTCGGTCTTTTCCATTTTGTCCCATTAGCAGGCTATCAGAATCCTAAGTTCTTACCATGAAGAACTTATTGCTTAAAATGCTACATTACTTGACTACAAGTTGGGGCTCTTTTAGATTGTTTTGAATTGTGATATGTCCTTTCTCTTTTCTTACATGTGTGTTTATAAATTTATTTAAGAAGGAAAAGTAGTACTGAATATGAGACATACCATGGAAGTGTTAGAAAACCAATGATTTGCTTTTCTATTTTTATTTTATTTATTATTTTATTTCCCTATAGTGCTGAGGATCAAACAGTAGGTCCTGTGTATGTTACATAAATGCTCTATTTCTCTGTTGTGTAGGCATTCCTATGGATGGTAAGGAGAATCTGTATTCTGCAGGGGTTGGGTGGACTGCTCTACCAATAGATATTTTATTCAGATATTTATTTGACTGATAGTATTGATTAATTCTGCTATTTCTTTGCTTTTTTTTTTCTTTCTAGAGAACCAATATATGGGTGGTTGCACTCAGGTCACCTGATATTATTTTATTAGAGTATGTTGAGTATTTATTCTGAGTAGTTTGTTTTTGTGAAATTGAGTAATACAAAATTTATATATGTTTACTGTTGTTATTATCTCAGTAAATAATTTACTTTAGCAATTTGGAGTAGCCCTCTGTATCTTTTAGTTTTGCTTAAATTCTTTGTCAAATAGATATGTACAAAAACAGTTCCTATTTGCTTTACCATTCTGTGTGTTTGGAATATCTTTCCCATGTTTTCATCATATGAGGTTCTTGCAGGCAGCAAATAGTTGAGCATTTTGTAATCCAATCTGTTGATCAGTTAATTGTAGAAGGATTAGAAATGCTTATGTGTGCTCTTTCTAGTAAAGCCTTGTACTGGGTACTGGGAGGAGAGTTGATTCTGGGTGCTGGAGTCTACTTTGCCAAGTTGTGGATGGCAGAAAAATAGAGTTGTCTTGGTTCCAAACATCAAACACTTCCCCGTTTTACTAAATTCTCATCAATGCTCTTACGTAGATAGTTACCTTTTCTCTTTGTGATCATTTATAGGCATGTGTATTGTGTATGGGTATATGTATGTACATGCATGAACACAGTGTGTTTGTTTTCTACCAATCTTTTTCAGAAGTCAGTCATCATAGTGTTATACCAGAAGTGGTTAGCTCAGGCCAATATTTTGGGGCAAGTAATTCCCTGAGAAGAACACTGTAACTTACTGCTTGGAGATTCATGTAGTTGCTATCAAATTCTGGAGTCTGAGAGGAAGAATGCAACTTTGAGCATCAGTTTTGCAAATCTAAGTAATCACTCTGTCACCCTGTTTTCAGCATGGTGCTCCTGTCTTCAGTCCAGTCTCTGAGGATGGCAACCATCCACCTGTGTGTCCCTCCTCGCAGTGTATGGGCCCTGCCTTGGCTTTACGATTCCACAAGTGTTTTTGGAGAACTCTAAAAATGGATTTTCAACCAATCTAACGCTTACCTTTCAAATTCATCCTTAGTTCACAAAGTACCCAAGTTTATTCATGTCTGTTTCCATGGGAAAGTGTGTTCATTTGCAATGTAACAATGTAAATTCGGTGACTTCTTAGATTTTTCTTTTGTGCTTTTACTTCCTGGTCTTGCTATTTCTGTTGCCACTTATCAGCATGTATTCGAGCTTGTGGCACTCAGTTCTATTTTATAGGCTGGTGGATTTGAAAAGAGAAATTCTGCCATTTAGAGTTTTGGGGAAAAGATAGAAGTAAGTATATGTAGTATGCTGATTTTTGTCAAATTCTACTATTTATTTCACCATTGTAGATGTGCTCATTTTTAATTTAACCAAAATAAAAATAAATTTAAAGCTATATGAATATAACATTTTAAAAGTTCTATTTAAGTTGTGCCAGATATTGATTATTTTCCTTTTAAACTCTGAATTTCTTGTTTTCCCCTTCCCATCCCTTCCCATCCTCCCCCTGCCCCCTTAAACTCTGAATTTCTTATGATTGTCATTCTCATTCTCATTCTTTTATCCCTTCTTTCATGAAACTCAGGGTTGAACCCAGACCTTGAGCCCTACTCTACCAATGGACTACTCTGCTCCTGACTGCATTGTTCTCTGAATTGCCACCTGTATTTTATATAAATTAGACATTTTACATCTAAGTAAATCTTAGAAAAAAATTTAAAAAACATATTTGAAGTGTTAGAAACATTTTGCAGGTGAAAAATAAAAGTGGCTTTGTTTTTTTTTAATTTTCATCTCCACTTACTGACAGAAACTAAGGTTATTAAACTATGTCTTGAATTCTATTATTTTAACTGCAATATCACCTATGTAATTTTGTTGTGTAAAGTTTGAGCAGCTTATTGTGCTATATTTAAATACTTATGGGAAACAAATTGATCCTCCAGTTTTTACATATGGATGTACATATGGATGTAAATGATTATATCTAGGGAAATTAAATGAAAATAAATGAAATTAAATGAAAATAAAGCATTCCCTAATTTTAACAGTAGTCAACTCCAATGCACTGAAAACCAAACCCTAAATCCAGCTTTTATACCAGAAGCCAGCTTTCTCACCCTGCAAGTGGAAAGAAATGATGGCTAACTCCCCCACTTCACTTGTAAAAGAAATGTGAGCACTAATGGGAAATTCAAATGGAACACACATTTTTAATAGCTTCAATATCTGTTTTTTCCATATTTTTTGGCCTGGTACAATTGCACAAAAATAGTGGTTTTAAGACTGTTTTAAAGACTTCAATTAATTAACTTAGATTTTCCTATTTAGAATTCAATTGAAATCTCTGAAATTGGTACCCATAAATCATTGAAAAGCAGATGGATTAAAGATGAGCTATCTGCTGTAGTGTAAAAATGCCAGCATGTTGCCTAATAATTTGGGGGGGCTTCCAATATCATTGAATAGTTTCAGAGGGCATTGAAGATGATCTTCCCATTTCTTCTGATATCATTTGTGCTTCCAGATTTTTCTTTGCAATTGTATTTAGAGAAGAATCAACGTTTCTATTGAAATCCAATATTCAAAGAAGACTTTTCATAAGCCTGTGAGCGAACAGCTGAAAAGCTACAGCAATTACACGATGCTTCTCCCAGCCTGCCCCTGCGTGAATGAGCCGTGCTTCTCAACGGCTAGCCCTGTATGAATTTCTGAGCACTAGAACTATAGAATAGAGAGAGGGAGACCTTTGGTATATTTAGTGTTCCTTCTTTTATTTTATGATAAAAGTTTTTCAGCCTGGTAGTTTGCATTTTTTAAAGTTACTTAGCCGTCTATATCTGGTCTTGTGTCCTGCTGATACAGATTCTCTGGAATCATCTATGATTCTCAACAGAGCGGCAATCATCCTCATAACTTGTCAAAAGTAGGAACTAGACCTGAAGCTTTCTGAAGCAAGAGAACTATGTAATGTTTTGAAGTCGCTGCTGCCTTCTTGTTCTCAGATTGGTATTGTAGCCGGTAGGTCGCCCTCTTTGCTAGGGGTCAGAGGCTCATGATTCTCCGTGCATATATTAAGCAGACCTCTAACACGCATTTGGTGGTCCTTGCACATACTTGGATGAGGACAGTGAGCTCTCATGATAACAGGCCGATGTGAGGTAACACCATGCTCTGCTGACTGGAAGTACAGGACACACCTAGGAGCTGGGTATCTACACCAGAGGCCCTATGGCAGGCAAGGCCAACTGAAGACTTGAAGGGGAAGATTCTCCAAGGTAAGGATGTGTCTACATCATGACTTGCCTCCATTTCAGGGGATGGAAACTGGTTCTTCCACGTTGCAGTCTTGTTGACGATGAGTCCCAGCAACCACCTGCTTTGCACACATCCTGGAGACGGTTCTAAGGGTGAGTGGACTGAAGGCAGTGTTTATGCCATGAACAAGTTTGCAGGGCAGTTTTCTGTGGAATACTCTTGTTCCTGTGGGACTTGAGAAAGAAAATGTTTCCATTCTGGCTGAGCCGTATCTTCAACTGTTCAAAGAGCCTAAGAACTTTCGCCAACCTGTCTTGCCAGATCCTGATTGGAGAAAATGCTGGATTTAAGCTAACTCATGATGCCAGCAACCACAGTGCTCTCTTGGGTCTCTCTGTGGGATGCTCTTCCTCCCCTACCCCAACCACTAGCTCCTGTTTAACTGACAGGCTTCAGTTGGTACCTGAAAATGGATTCCTGAGCAAGTCCATGTAAACTGTGGGATCTGGAGAAGTAGAGCCTAGGACAAAAACTGACTTCTACTTTGTGTCTAAGGTGGAAAGTGTGATCATTATGTTCTGGGGTATGAAGAGGAAAGTGTGTTATTTTTGCACTAGGATATACATTACACATAATGAAATTTCTCACATCTTAATTTTCCCTACAGGTGAATCACATCATACATACTTTACTGCCTCTGAGTGCAGGGAAAGATTTCATATGGATATATATAATATGTATATAATATATGTGTGTGTGTACATATGTGTGTATATATGTATATGTATGGAAATTGGAAGGAAATTGGAAATTGGGGGGAAAGTGGAAACTGTTATTGTGCAACGCTTCCTGGCAGTTGTTGTTCCTGTTGCTCAGGGTGAATGAAAGCATCAGAGATAAGGACCTGGTTATGCAGTAGATACATGGCATTCTTGCTCATCAGAGTCTCCTACCCGTCTTGCCTTTGCTGAGGGGTTTTCTGCTGCATCTGAAATCACACCAGCAGATGTGAAGACTGAGTTTCCGTCAGGTTGGTGCTGAGTGGCTTTGATAAGAAAAGTGTCCTCGTTGGATTCCTGCCGGAGAAGCAGCACAAGTGAGAACTGCCGCGTTTGCCCACTGGTTCCCACAGAGGCTCGGGGTGGAAAGGACTGCTCCGCACGGACAACCTTCCCAATGATACAACAGAAAGGAGTGTCCACACTGGACACTGAGTAAAGAGCGCAGTACGGTGTGGACGCCGTTTTGGTGATTGGTGTTAGAGAGGGCTCACCGCCGGTCCCGCTAGAGCTTCCATCTTACCTCCCAAACCCGATCCCCTAAGTGATCAGGTTTCTTTCTGAGATGGTGCTCTTCTTCCTGCCTACATTTTAAAAAAGCATCAAGAGCCAGGTGCAAAAGATCACACCTATAATCCAGGTGGGAGGGCGAGGTTGGGAGGATCACACTCCAGTGCCAGCCCTGGCCACACCTTCACAACGCTCATCTCAATCAGTGACAGTCTCCCATGGTTCTGGGTGCCATTCCCACCAGCTTCGTGGGAGGTGTGAACGGGCGGCCTAAGTGTGAGACCCCATTCAGAAAGTTACTCAGGCAAAACAGCCAGAGGTGTGCTCAAGTGGTTGGTCATCTGTATAGCAAGCACAAGGCCCAGAGTTCAAACCCCAGCACTGAGAAAAAACAAAGTCATTGAACATCTGCCAAGTTCTTGTACACGCAAGGGGCTGCTGATGCCAAAATGGATCACAGACGAGATGAACGCCCGCCCCGGGGTGCTGGGGACATGCTGGGGACAGAGCCCACCCTGGGGTGCTGGGGACAGAGCACCCGCCCCGGGGTGCTGGGGACATGCTGGGGACAGAGCCCGCTTAGCTCTCTCATTCGCACTCCTTCTGCGGAGCTGCCGGGCTCCTGTTTCTGATCTCTGCCGATTCAGGAATCCTGGCGGCATTCAAGGTCTGTGTCCACATCAGCATCTGATTCTTAAGAATTCATTTCTAATTGAATAGAACAATGTACTTGTTCAGATCTGGAGTGTCCCGTCGGCCTTGTGCCGAAGGGTGGTTTTATAAGTGCATCATGGGATTGTGCGTACGAAGCCTGTAGGAGGTAGGACAAAGAGAGGAGGCTGGATCATAGGAAGTAGCCTCTTTCCTCCTGGCTCCTCGCTCTACTGCTGCACAGCCCACACCACCTAACAGCCCTGGGCCAGACACACACAGACTGAGGCGTCCAAAACCACGAGGCAAGCTGATCTCTTCCTTACAAATAGCTTTACCCCAGCTGTCACAGTTCAAGGAAGGTGGCCTGCGTGCCTCCCTACGGACCATGCAGCACGTGCACAGCCTTGCTGCGGGAGCCAGCACAGAACCCAACTTGTTCTCACTGTCTGTTGCATAACGACTTACCTGTCTCTTACATGTACAGCTCACCACGTTTACTAAAACCTTTGTGAAAAAGTGTTCCGTTTTTCCAGAGCTAAACTTCATTCTTACTTCATGTATATTTATATATATGAAGTATATGTAATATATTATATGTATGTATACATATATGTGTATATGAGACTATATACGTATATATACACATATATATATGTATGTATATTCTTCTTGATTGAGAAACAGAAGCTTGATTTGCTCTCTTCCCTAGGGATTCTATCTATGTGCTTTTGTGCACTGGGGAAATCAGTTGTGTTCCCCAGGTACCCGGGGATCCTGGGAATTCCACAAGACGGTGGCACACTCCTCCACTTAGCCGTGAGTTACGGCCACGGCTCTCTTCAGAGACAGGCTAAGAAGCTGGGTCAGAAATGGAGACAGCCGGGCCGCGGCGGGGTGTGGGTGGGAACAGGACACAGTCGTCTGCAGAGGGCGCAGCAGTGTTTGTACAAACCCTGCTGGTGACACAGCGATGTCATCCCAGACCGGACGTGGACCAGGGGTGGGCTCCTGGGAGCACCGGTTCTCCTGGAGAAAGGGGCTGCGTGTTCCCCGGGTCCCGAGGCTCCTTACCTGCTCTGGCGTTTGCTTTCATATTATTTCTCCCCTCAGTCTGAGCGGACTGGGCAGAAATCCACTGTGCCCATCCACACTTCTAACTTCCCAGTCGGGACTCCTCCTATAGAACTCCGGAGCACAGCTGCTTCTCCGTGTGTGAGTCGGGGTGGGCAACCCGAGCTGCAGGTTGTCTATGCCCAAGCTGCTCACCAGCTCCCTCGGAAGCTTGTGTCCTCAGCCCGCATCACCCTGTCTAGGACACGGATGCAGAAGTCCCTATCTCAGTTCGCACACATTGTAGACGGAGCACGGCTGCTGGCAGTGGGTGGCGGCGGTGGGAGGGGGGCAGGCTGAAGCGTTGGGCAGTGCGGCATCACCCTGTCATAGCCCCATTCCTGTTTGAATTCTCCTGTGCTCCCTCTGACTGTGTCAAAGGGAAGGCTGCTCTGCTGGTGCACCTCGGTTGTAACATCATCCGCCACCCACAGTGCGGCTCTGACGCAGGAGGCCCGGCTCTGCTTCCCACTAGCAGTGGCATTTGTGTGGAATTCAACGGCCTTCTGACTTCATGTATTTTAGGCTTACCTTCCACTTGTGATAGAGCGAGATATTCTTTCTCTTAGTTTCGTGTTTTTAAGTTTCCTTTTGAAACCGTTTTCATGAAATAAGTTCGTTGATTTGGGGAAACACGTCAGTACGGGTCTAGGTTGTTCACAGGGATGGTGTGTCCTCATCTAAGTGGAGAGGAGACGGTTTGTGTCCGGGACTGCAGGCCGGTGCAGCTTGCCTGGGCAGAACCTTCCACAGACCACCTCCATTACCACCGCATACCAGCATCTCGGCACACAGATTAGAACAACGTGTCTTTCCTTGAGAAGAAAACATTGTACTTTTTTGTTGACTGTCAAAAATCTGTTCGTGCCACTTGAAAATATTGTTACTTATCCATAGAGCTCCAACACAACCACTTCCAGAAATGGCTACAGATCCATTTGCCTCGTCTCCCTCTCTGACTCCCTCGGGGTCTACTTTTCTATTCCTGGGAAACCCAAGAAGACCAGGTGGGAAGGCCCACTGCTGCCCAGACCTGCCTTCCTCCGGGAGCAAAACCTCGGCCTCTGCCCACCCCTTCCGTCCAACTACGTGGGTGATTTGGGTCTTGGCTAAATTCAAACGCTTCACCGCCTGGCTCCTTTCTGCACTTGCTGTGGCCTTGGCCATGGCTCATTTTCTTTGTAGCTCCATCCAGCCTCCTTGAGTGGATCTGAATGCTTGTCCTCTGGGGCTGGACCAGCCCAGCGCTCCACTGGCTCAGGGTAGGGACCCGCTTCTCGGGCCTGCTGCGGCCTGTCCGTCGCTGCCTCTCCCACCTGGACGGGCCCCCCTTCCTCTCTCTCCTCCCAGCTGCCTTCTGGAAGCGCAGCCCTGCTCCACTCACAAGCAACGGGGCCTGGCCAGTCTCCCCGCCTCTCTCCTGTTCTCTCACCGGGCGCCTGTGCCTTGGCTGCTGCCCGCGTCCTGCCTGCCCAGGTGCTCTCATGTGCACCCTCAGCTGCCCTTTAAACGTTGTTTTCATCACTAGCGTGTTATCTTCCTCACAGTTCCCTCCAAGCCTGACACGGTGCCCAGTTCCTCAGACCCCGCCCCTCCCTGCCTGCACCCCTCCCGCACCCCAGACCTTCCATCCGGGTACCTGCTGATAGGCTCACGTGCCAGTGCATGCAAGCACATCAGACTCAGGGTACGCACCACCGCTCTGTCACGTTAGTCATGCTCTCCTGACCCTTTCCTTATTTATTCTGATGTCACCAATATCCTCGGTATCCACAGCAATAACACCAAAGATTATTAAGTATTGGTCACCCTGGGTTGCCCACCATTTGCATTCAATGGAGGCTTTCTGTTCTGCGACTGTTGTATTTATTTCTCCCATCCATTGTCTTTTTCCTATCCATACCGTCACCCTTTCCAGCTCCGTGGTAAATAAGAGCAAATAGTATCTGTTTCCATCTTCTTTTCCATCTTTCTTTGGAAGTATCTTTTACAGGCTCCCCCATGCTTTCTCCTGCTGTTGATGTGGGTATTGACAGATCACAGGACAGGGTCGACTCCTGCCATGACCAGAGCGTGATCTCTTGGATTCTCTGCCCTCCGCCCTCACGCTTGCTGAAGTCCTCACCTGCCCCTTCTTGACCACCTGGGAACCCCCCGTAGCTGTGAACTCCTCTTAGAAGCCTCCTCCAGACCAGCAAGACAGCCCTTAGTCGGCACAGCTCCCATTCTTGATCCTCTACCTGGCTTAATTAGAGCGTCCCCGTATACCAGAGAAATTACCTGCTTATATACCTGGCTCTCTATTAACTCTGCACTTCTAACAAGAAGTGGTCTTGAGTCCTTAGCAAGAGCTCATGTACAAAGTAGGCATTCAAAAGCTGTTTCGTGTATAGAAATGTTCCCTGCCACAATCATCGTCAATTTACGAAAGCATTGTTACTAAATCAGGAATGCTGAGATACTTCAGGGTATTCCTAATATGATTATAAAATATGGTTAATATTACACCCAGTTTGCAAGGATATATCAACCCAGAAAGGGGAGCTGGTGGGGAAATATAGCAAAGGGAATAAGCATAAAAGCTTTCTTTCTATTCACAATGGAAAGCAATAAACATGAAAGATGGATTTAACAGTGCACATTGATATTCTCTTTGCATAGAATCTATGCTAATAGGAAGTTATGGTTCATCTAAAAATAATCAAGGTACCTTGCACAAAAATCAGAATGAGTAATCACAGTCTGGTGTTGTGATGCATACTGTTAAAAATGATACTCAGAGTTAAAAATATAAACAAAGAAAAACAAATAACACAAAATTCAGGAAGGGAAGAACTTAGCCACCAAAGCTAATTCTCTTCTTAGAGACTAGTCACTATTGTTAACAACATTCACAGAAAATTCCAGAACATATTGTACCGTTGCTTTCTCTGTTAATAGCAGGTGAATCTTTCTCCATTTTCTTATCCTATTATATTTTAAATAAAATGAGGGGTAAAACTACCTCACAGAAATGGGTGAGAGAGAGAGAGAAAGAGAGAGAGAGAGAGAGAGAGAGAGAGAGAGAGAGAGGAACATCCCAAAAGAATTTTGTCTGGAATTCTTCCTCTATGTAGTTTACTAATAGATCACTGAGTGCTCAGAAAAATCAGAAATTGTATTTTAATCGAATCTGGCATTTAGAATAAAAGGCAGCAAATGCCTTCTATAAAGCCAAATAGGAATATTTCAGGCTTTGGTCACTGCTGTAATAACTCTGTTACAGTTGTACCCCATGGTAAAAGGAATGAGAGGTATGGTGGCATTGTTAAAGTTTTATTTATAAACAGAGGCCAGGGCTGGATGTGACCTGTAGACCATATACTTTGCAACTCTTGATCATTTAGAAAGTAGAATAAAATCAGTCAGTCTATTCTCCCCAAGTATAATTAACATAAAATTGTGCATATCTAAGGCACACAACATGACATTTTAGTGAGTCACTTCTATAAAGAACAATTGTTGCATTCCTGCTTACAAATTATTGCTTTAAGATAACCTAGCATCTTATTTTCAGAATGGTATTTTGGAAACAAAGTCATGTTTTTTTTGTATATTTTTGGAGAGACCTATGAGGTCAAGAGTGGGTACATACCCTTTGTCTTTTATTTTGAGGAAATTCACTACATAAACTGATTCAAAATGAAGGAAAGTTAAGATCATATATGTTAGGAAGAGTGCAGTGAGGCTTTAACTAGCAATCTCTCTCTTTTTTTCCCCTGGGAGACTAAGGGTGAAAAGAAAATGAAAATAGGCAAATTCTGTTAGTTCCTTGACTTGGAAAAGCATCCAAAGGCCAAAGTCACATCACAAGCTGGATAAGCTCAGGGGCTGTGGGTGGTGTCGCTCCGAGTGGGAGTTGCATCGGCAGCCTGGGTTAATTTTCCAGATCTGTAGGCTTTTGTATTACAGTGGACACAATGTAAATACATTTCTGTAACTATACTGCTTGGAACTTGCTCAAGATTGACCTGTGACCTTCATTTATGAAAAATGGATGTGGTTGACTGCTCCATACTGACACAGAACATGTTCAATTAATGCTCACATTATAAAGAATTGCAAACAACACAAACGGAAATTAAATCCTTTTCACTATCCGTCTGCATCTGAACATTCATAAATTGAAATAAGTGTGAAAGAGCTGTCCTCAATCAATTTCAGCTCCAGCTACTGACCTGATTATGCGCCGTGTATCAATATACATTCCCTTAATTAAATGTGGTTCAGTGAGCATTAATGGTATTAGAAGAGAGAGAGGGTTGGGCCTCTCATCACTACCCACCGTGTTGTTAAGCAAAACAATGGAGAGATTGATGAAGAGCAAAGTTGGCAGGAGGCAAGGCTGTGTTTACATTATCATAATTATCTCCTGTGCTGATTCTCAGAGCAAGACGCTGAGCGTGTCACACTTTCCTTTAACAATCCCTCCCTAGGTCTGGCCGTTGCAGGAAGAGGCAGAGCAGCAGTGGCAACCTGGGAAACTCCGTCCTGGTTTTGGTTTTCTGTTTACAGCTGATTCTGACCCTGCTGCAAATGCTTTCAACCTTTTTCTGACACATAATTTAAGCAATACAAAAATGTTATCTCGTGAGTCTCTTCTTTCTGTCTAATTTATATGCTCTCTTGGGGGTGGTTCTGTCTGTGTCTTCTTTCTCCAGCTGTCTCCTTTACTTCCAGCTGTCCTCTCTTCTCTGTCCTCTGCAGGACCAGAGGAACTTCTACAGGAGAAAACAGTTGTGTGCACCAGGTCCTAGTCCCTGGGCACCCAGGGGTACCTCAGGTACCACTTTCCCAGCATGCACCTGGTAAGAGCCTCCTGCGCTGAGTCTGCTCCTTTGTACCATGTGCTTGTGGTAAGCGTGTCACACACTGTTAACTGAAGTTTCTCCCAGAACAGATTTTAACTGGCTTTCCTTTGCAGCCCAGAAGATGAATGCCTGGAAGACTAGGAATCATTGACTGGCTCAGAGAAGAAAACAAGTACAACTTCCTTGGTTGGGTTACAGTCCTTCCAAGAGATTTTTCTGAAACATGAATGGACGGGCCCGGTGGGAATGCGGCTTTGATAGCAGTATGCAGCAGAGAGCCGCCTCCAATGGCTAGGTGTGTGACACAGAAGGGAGGCACGGGAGGCACTGGAAATCCGTGGCCACGCATACTGCGTGGACGCAAGAAAAACAGCCGACACCTGCTTCTCCTAATCCCTGGAGAAAGTTAGATTCTAAGGACGTTAAAAAAAAAGAAAACCAGAAAAACTTTGTTTTTCTTATGTTTTGATCACCTATGCATCAGTCCGGTGAGAACACAGCCATGCAAAAATGATGAAGTTGTGATCGGTACTCTCCTGGGTGAGTTCACTTTGTTTCCCAAAATTTTCAGTGATCAAGTTTCCCTCTCCACAAACTCCTGCTAACCAAGACTCAAATAGGTCTAAGACTCTTAGTGAACATAAAACAACAAAACGGTGTGCATGACACCCAAAGGGAAAGGGAACGGGAAGGAGAGGTCAGGCCGCGCCTGCCTCCTCCCTGGCTCTGCATTGTCCCAGCCTTACCAGAGCTCTGTCTGCAGCCGTCCTCGTCCTCGGGATGCTCCACGCCTCACCCCTGCACCCTTTCACTTTCTTCCCTCCATCGGGGTTCTGCACAGTACAATCACCAGCAGCCCTGTGCTGCATCCAAAGATCATTTTCCACCTTGGTGCTACCTGTTGTCAGCAGCGTCCCACATCTAATGGCATACTCTCTCCCTCCATGGCCCTCTTGGATTCTGGCCTCCTGCTCAGCTTTACCTCCTGCCCTCTGGCCTCTGGCTGTGGTCTGCTGTCTAGCAGGAGCGTGGAGACCTGGTGGTCCTCTCCCTTTGCTTTTGTTCTCTGCAGTTGCCCTCATGTGTACACAGTCTCAAGGATGATCTACTCATCACGGTCTGAGGATCTTCACCAGAACCACAGATGTTTTCCGGGAGAGCCAGCTCATATGAAAGATTCTCAAGGATGGTCTGGAAAGGCACAAGACAAACAGATCAGAGAGAACACGATCATCTTCTCTGATGAACTTCCTCCACCTCCTGAGGATTAGAAAGAACTGATGCAAACCCTACTTCATTGTTGGTGGGAGTGTAAACTTGTTCAACCACTTTGGAAAGCAGTATGGAGGTTCCTCCAAAGACTGCACATAGAATTCCCCTAGGACCCAGCAATCCCACTTTTGGGCATCCAAATGATCACAAATAAGACTATACTAAAGCTACCAGCACAGCTATGTTTATTGCAGCATTATTTACCATAGCTAAGATATGGAACCAACCCAGATGCCCCTCAGTAGATGAGTGGATCAAAAAATGTGGTATATATACACAATGGAATTCTATGCCTCCATCAGAAAGAATGACATTGCCCCATTTGTGAGGAAATGGAAAGACTTGGAAAATATTATATTAAGTGAAGTAAGCCAGGCCCAAAGAAACATAGGTCCCATGGTTTCCCTAATTTACAATATCTAGTATATGTCTGGGACAAGTAGAAAAGGTCAAAAGCTGTGTACATATGACCAGATAAGATGATGTTAAGCGAAATAAACCCCAAGATAGGAACATAAGTGTTTTTTTTCTTTCTTGCTATTGTTTCTAACATATTTATAAGGTTCCATGTGATTTTTTTTGTTGCTTTGTATGTTCCTCCCCCATGGTATAACCCGTTTTCACTGTATTTGATGTCAGTATAATTTGGGGAGGGGAAGGGAAAAATGTTTGAATAGGGATACAGGTGGACCCATTGTACCAATGAGATGTACAAGACACTATGTTGAAAAATGAACTTCAGAATTTATGTGGGAGGGGGAGTATAGTTGTGGAGGTGGGAGGGAAGGGATGGTGGGGAAAAACAAAAGAGGCAACAATGCTTGATAAGAAATGTACTCATTACCTTGCTCATATAACTGTAACCCCCACTGTACAGTATTTTCACAATAAAAAACATTTTAAAAAAGAACTGATGCAGTGGATAAGCGACACGCCTGTGGGTTCCTCCCCTCCAGCCCTCGCCTTGCCACGAGCTCCCATGTGTTCACAACGGTTCCTACTCTCTGTCTCCCTAACCCCGTGAACAAGGCAAACGTGATGTCACAGCAGCATTTCTGGTAGGTACTGCTGGGCTCAACCTCCAGAAGTCATGTGCAGGAGTTCTAATTGCTGAGGTCGTTGTTCATGGTGTTCGGGAGTGGACGCTTCACCCCACGGCAGCAGTTAGAAGTGGGCTCATTTGGCATGATTTTGGAGATCAGACAGACCTGAGGCAGAGGCCTGCAGCGCTCCTCCACCGCCTGGAGACTGCACACCGACAGCACCGCTGTAGCCCTTCCACGTGGCTACTTCACAACTCTGAGCCCAAATAAACCTCTGTCCTTCATAAAGTCTCCTACCTCAGGTAATTCGTTGGATAACTAAAACCGTGGACTAATATCTTCCTTTCTATTTGTGTGTGTGATTTACCCTCTGCTGCTGGTCTATAACATGGTCTCCGGTCTGTGACTCTTAAGCACGGCCAGGCCTCTTTGCGTCTTTCCTGGTCTCTCATCCCTTTACCCCTGACTTCCATCTCCTAGCCATCAGGAAAGGCTCCTCACATTAAGGCCTTTCCATTCTGCCTGAAAGATATTTTCCTTCCTCTTTGGAAAAATTATTCCTACACATTTGGCAAAATTCTGCTCAAATGACAGCATTTAATTTCCTAAGATGATCTTAACGCCTTTCTGTCCTCATTCAAAGCTAATGTAATAGTCCCAGCTATGATTTGCTTCACTTTAAAGTTCTCTATATGTCATTAAAATAATTGCCTTTCAATCCGTATGTGTGTGTGTGTGTTACTTTAAACAGTTGATGGAAAAACTCCATTATTTTCCTCCAGGTTTTGGGCCCAATATGTGGCAGGAATTGTTTGCCATCACAGTTGCCTAAAGCCCCAGACCAATGACTGACCAAGAGCTTGTCAGAGAACTGCAAAGGAATGGGGCATCACAGAGCAGTTGAACAGCTGCAGCTTCAATAGCCACTAAATAACTTCAAAGGTGCTATAAGATACAAGATCAATGCACATTTATTGCATGTCTGTATGTAACTTAGCAATGAACAATCTGAAAATAAAATTAGCAAAGCAATTCAGTTTGCAGTAGCAATAAAAGAACAAAATACACAGATAAATTTGTGCCCTAAGGACTACAAAATGTGGTTGAGAGAAATGAGGGAAGGCCGGAATGAATGAAAAGGCGACTCATGTTGACGACCAGAGGCCTTACTACGGTTAAGTAGCAAATCTGTCTCAGAGTGACTTGCAGTTCAATTCAATGTTGCTCTATTGAAATGCTAGCTTTTTTTTTTAATCCAGAAATTTATAAAATTCATCCTACATGGAAGGAGAGTTGATAGGTAGCAGTTAACTATGAGCTATGGCAAATGCTGGGGAAACCTAAAATGGAGGTGAAATTATAGGTCTCTCAGGGAAAACACTGCAATTAAACGTTCCAAATCAAAGCTTTAGGCCTATGAAGGTCGAGGAAGGTCACAAGGTGGATTGTTGTTTTAGCATCCCACCCACCTAAGGATCAATGAAATGTTTTATTCCTCCTAAGGTAGGTCAAAAAATGGTTCCTAAACCACCGATCTTCATTCAACCTTCTCAGACGACTCCACGGTGCTCTAGAGGTCAAGGGTAACCCGGTGACACCCCTACCTTTGGGACTGATTCTACCAGTAGGCTGCTCTTAGCAAGGGTTTCCACCTCCAGGCCTCTTATACTTCTATAAAAACTTGTGCTCAGGCTTAAAAAATATCATTGCCTCTCTCACTGTGGAGGTAATTTTGATGGACAGGCTGACAGGCATAGCTTATGGACTAGATATGCATCTGTGCATGCGAAGGCTTGCTGTGGCTGTGTGAAGTTCCTGACACAGCCTGGGAAATGCGGGGCCAGGAGGTCATTCCACGTGATCATCCTGGTTCCCTTGCAACCGCATGGGGCTCTTCTTGCCAGATGAACCTCGGGGTTATCAGGACTTGCTGTCGGTGCTTCTGGCCCTGGGAAGTGTGGCAGAACCTGTCTGATCCCCCATTTCACACAACCCACTGGATGACCTTGAATGCGTCTTTGAGAGTCAGGAAAGGTGTGTCTTGTGGACATGCTCATTCTTACCAGCAACCCTGGCTGATGGAGACGCACACTCACTGTCTTCCTCCTTGGCGCTTCTAGAACTCCTCTGACCACAAAAACAGTGTCGAAAGTGATATGACCTTTTCTCTTAATTCTTTGCACTTTGTATTTTTCACAGGCTGGGTGCCTGTGACCCGAGCTTCACGGGAAGTTGGGATTAGGAGGATTGTCTTTTGAAGCCAGCCAAGGCCAGAAAGTTCACGAGTCCCTCCATCTCTACAGAAAAGTCTGGGCCTGCTGACAACTGCCCGTGAGCGCGGCTCATGGTGTGGAGTGGAGGTGGAAGGTTTTGATCCGGGCTAGGTTAAAATACCTCAAATCATCAATTTATGTTTGGTTCATGGTTAGGAAGTGACTTCTATGACCAGCCGGGTGTCGGCAGCACAGTGGTGTGGGAACGGGGGAGAAGCAAAGAACGCCAGGCAGACACTGGTTCTGCGCAGTCTTCTTTGAGGTGACACCTGCAGTGACCAAGAACTTCCTGCCGGGCCCTGCCGCTCAGCACCACGCGGGGACCATTTCAACGGCTGGGCCTTCAGGGGACGTTCTAGATCCAAACGGCAGCACCTCGTAATGTTACAGAGCCGGCTCTCTCCTTTCAGAGGAAGGTCCGTGCTGAACTCTGGACGTCTCACCGGCAGTAACCCTGCCGTGCAGGGCGATCTTGTGTTGACTGTGCCGTTGGCTACAGCACTTCACTTTCTCTGCTTTGGGCTTTCCTTCATTCCATGGCAGTAACTGCAGATGTTCTCTTCCTGCTTCCCATCTGCCAAGGTTTAATGCTTTTCACGTGGCTGTGGGCAGAAGATGGAGTGGGTCAGCATGGAGCTCAGGCGCCAGCCTCACCCCAAGGAGCTGTCAGGGATGTCCACGTGGCTCTCTGCACGGGCACGTTCAGCTTACTACGTGGTGGCATCACAGCAATCAGACTACCAACTATTTTTCTAAAACCATGAAGGGAACTTCAAACGTCCAAGGAGACATTCTGGCCCCATTTCCTGATGGGCAGTCTCCAGTTCCAGCAGCCGGCTCAGGCACTTGTTGAGATGCCCTGTGAGTTGACAGCCCGGGTTCAAGAAGGCGCTGGAGCCCAGCTCCAAGGATGGAGCCCTGGCCACGCTGCGGACCGGCTCATGGGTGGGGCTTGATGTCGATCGTCTTTGGAACACAAGGATAGTTCATCTCATTGTAAGTCTTACCACTGCTGGGGCTGAAGTCTGCTTTTAGAGGGTTTGAATGCGAAACTAAATTAAATATCAGGGTTGACACTACTGCTGTTAGTAGAACTCCTTGTAATGCACAAAACAGCTCTGTTCCCATAGTTGAGGTGCTGACCCCACGAACTGAAGCCATTTGTAAAAGAACAAAGCTTTTATGCAAATTCCCTAAGTCGAGTTGCTTAAAGAGACATCTTTTAACTCTGCTAGGGAAGGTTAAGGATGCATATTCTGCTTTCTGTGGAGATGGATGTTCATGAGGCATCTTTTCAAGTTAGCTGCTTAGCTGGAAACAGCTGCTCCTGTCTCAGAAAATGAGACTCACTACTAGTTTCTGTTATTGGTTCCACCATCGTGGCCTATTTTGGAGAATCCATAGTGGTAAAGAGCACACTAAAAATAATAATATTGAGGAAATATGAAAATGCCAAACAAATCTTACACAAATGCATGAAGAACAATTCTTAAAACAGCTCCAGAGGCTCACACCCATCACCACAGCCACTCAGAAGGCTGCAATGCAGAGACCCAGGACTAAGCCACACCAGGTAGAAAAGTCTGTGAGATAATATCTCCAAAGTAACCAGCAGAAAGCAAGGCTGAAGGCTTGCTTCAACTAGAAGCATATCAGCCAAGCAAGCCGAGGTTTAAAATTGAATACCCCCCAAAAAGTAAGAACATAAGAAATATTATCAAAATTTATAAAAATAACAAAAATTAAATTTTGCTGACTTTTGTTTATACTTTAGAGATTAATTCATAACATATTCTTACGTGCTTTTGTTGTTTGATCTCAGGCAAGCTTTGTCCTCTTGCTAGGAAGTAGCCAGAAATATAACTGAAGTATTCCTACTTGACAAGAATGACATTCTCCCAGAGAAAGGGGTATGGGTTCCATTGTCTGAACAATGCAGGTTTGAATTGTTTTCTCTGGGATCTTAGGGTTGGTGCTCACAGGATCCTACAGGAACAAAGATATACCTAGCTCCTTCTCTCCAAAACCATCTTGTATTATGCGAAGGAAATTACAGGCTCTAATGAAATGCAAATCAATTCCACATTCTTTGTGGTTCAAATAAAGTTCGGTGTGACAAGTCTTCCTGGAACTTGTTAGACTGGAATGGAGTCTGTTCCCCAGGGCTCATAAATTTTCACATTTCTTTTTCATTATTTAAAATAAACAACATGCCCTGCTCTCTCTTAAGTGATCTTGCACTTACGACGCATCCCCCAAATAAACAAAGATGACAAACAAAATCAATAATCCAATAAGGCTGAAGCAGTGTCACTGCCCGGGAGTCGCTCTGCATGCCTCTGTCCTATTTGGTTTCTGTCATAATTCAAGGTGGTTCCTTAAGTGTGAACTTTGCTGTAGTAGAAAGGCTTATTAATCACCCCATCTCTCTGATTTTGCACTCTGACTGTGTGTAAGTCAGAGGGTCCTTGATGACTCTCAAGCATGTTTGCAGCCTGTAAGTCATCTGTACACCACTGGTGGTGATGGGACATTCAGTGAGGAAACATTTGTGCTTAAACGGAATGCAAAGACATGATATATAGGTCTGAAAATTGCCTTTTCTTTTAAGAAAGAAATCCTTTTTTTCTTACTTTTTGAAAATACATGTTTATTATTTTAAGTAGTTGTACAAAGGAGTGCCATTCAACAAAGCAGTTTATGAATACAGTGTGTCTTGATCCGTCACACTTTCTCCTTTAATGAGTGCACACACATGCATACACACGTGCACACACACACGAGTGCACACATATGGACGCGCACGCACACACACACACACACACACACACACACACACGCGAGTATTGCATTTAAGCAGTACAGAGAAGGAAAGAAGTTTCTAGTAATTTATATAAAAATTGGCTTCCCCTGACATACTACTACCCTCTGCCCCCATGCTGCCCTCCAGGGCTTTCAGCATTCCAGAAGGTTCTTCTGGGCTTTCCCATCATCTTTCCAGGTGAGATGTCAGTCTGTAGTTTATTAATTTCATCACTGTCTGTTGACTTCTTTGAAGTAAATGCTTGTTATTTGTAGAAGCCCGACGTTTTCCAAACATACGTCCCCTTTCCGTATTTTCCTGGGTAGTTCCAAGATAGAAGTCATGAGCACCGTGTTCTGTCTCCCTTGCCGCCGTCCTCACCACACAGGGGTCAGGGAAGGAGGCTTCCAGTGAACGAGATGGCATGAAAGAAATGCTTAAACCTCTTATTTTTATTTCTCCTTTCTAATTCCTTATCTATCCCCAGGCTGAGAACTTACACCTGTCTGTCTGCGGGAAACTCATCTCATCTTGAGTTACCCTGTAGATAAATCCTTCCCTGTCTAATTATAATAACATCAAAGTCTCCTCTTGTGATTTTTAAAGTTATTTTGTGCCTATGGCTTCATTTATTGAAGAACAGGGAATGCAGCTAGTTGATCATCTGTGCAGGCTATTGAAACTGTACATGATTGTGAATCAGATATTGCCATTTCAGTGTCACGTGTAAACCAAGAGTGAGACGCAGGCTTGCATTCATAAACATCATGCTCACATGAGT
This sequence comes from Dipodomys ordii, assembly GCF_000151885.1. NCBI lineage: Eukaryota > Metazoa > Chordata > Mammalia > Rodentia > Heteromyidae > Dipodomys > Dipodomys ordii. Next base: position 2,642,894 of record NW_012267293.1, on the reverse strand, counting down.
ATCCACATGTCCTGCCGATGATAAATGACAAACTAAAAGGGAATTTAGGAAAATTAATGAATATCCACTAAAAGAGGCAATGTACAATTAAAAAGACAAGTACGAAATCTGTATCAGCTTAGAATTTGGATTTTATAAGTGGATTTGCACAAAGCATCCTGATGTACCCAAAATGTGAGTCTTGATTTGACTTGAATACATTTTAATGATGCCTTTCCTGAGAAAAAGATATTCACAGCCAGCAACTCCCTCGGCTTCCATGTGAATTAGCATGGTGTGCATGTTTGAGAATTCTTATTTTTGTTTGCTTTGCATATAAAGCCTTGTTTTGCTATGTAATCACACACATAATTTATGAGTGACTTGTTGTCTGGTTGTACAGCTTACACCCATGGTCATGCTTGGATGCTTCTCTGTGTGTGCTTTCCTGGCTCTTTGGCTGTCTTCTCTTCTTCTACCTCTGTTGTACTTAAGGCAGCATTAGGTAAATTTCCCAAGACATACCTACATGGAACCAAAGTATTAACTTACTATTTATGCTTAGAAGGGTAGGTATATTTTCCAGACTGTGAAAGCTACATGGCTCAATCTAGTCATCCATATAAACATGTCTACCAAAATTAGTTTGGTCTCAGAAACCTTTTTTAGTTTTCTTATTTTAAAGAATTACTTTTATTGCTCTATCTTTGTCAAGCTGGCTTTGTTTTCTGTAAACCTCTGTCTCTTCTAGTTGATTAATTATGTACTGTCATAATTACCATAATGATGATTATTTTTCTGCTAAAAGATATTCTATATTTCACTAGTACCTACAACAATATTACAGAAACACTCAACCTAGTTTTGGACATAGTATTAATGTTCTTTCCTGATCTCTTATTTCTTAATTTTTACCCATTTGCTTAAGTTTTAATTAATCTGCCTTACATTTATTGCAAATATATATATATATATATATATATATATATATATATCCTGTGAGGAAATCACAAAATAAATTAGTGGACAGGAGAGCACTTAGTCTATAGGGAATACAGGTGTGTAAATAAATGTTTCCATACAGTTAAGTGGAGATCATCCCAAAGGTACGTATCCTGTGGGTGCCATGATGAAGATCCGTTTCAGGTGACCTGCAGACACTGACAGACCACACCGCAGTTTTCTAGAAGAACACATGTGGGTATCCCACATGGAGAGCTGTTCAGGAAGTCCCATGTTGAATCTCTTAGCCATATCTTCTATATGAAAGAGTTTGGCTTGCACATGAACTATATGCCATCTGTTACCCAAGCTAACACAGTTAAAAATCATATCCAATGCAGATTTGGAGAGAATTAACATAGACACATGAAATGTCTACCAATAGAGAAAAAATAGTAGTGTTTTCAATTTGCAGTGTATAGAGAAAATAAATGGAAGTACCTTTTGTTATTTAGTAGCATCAATATCAATACTAGCAAATGCTGCATTTTGAATGTTGCCAATATTTGTTAATATCCTGCCTGAGGATTTTGTGTTTGTTTCCCACTTTTATGTGAAAGATGTAGTTTGGTAAGAGGCTCGCATTTCACAAATGAAGACGAGGTGCACGTGGGTCAGGTGGGCGCTACGCAGGCATTTCCTCGCTCTCCCTGAGGGCAGAGGGCTCATCACAATGTGGGGAGACGCTGTGCTGGCCGCTGGAAGCTCAGTTCTGCTGGACCTGGTTCACGTGGAACCAAACTTGCGCAAAAATCGCTTTCTGTTGTAATGTGCTGTGCTTAGTTCAGTGTTGATTTGGGGAGTTCAGGTAAATTTACCCTCACAACTTTCATAGGAACTCATGAAGTACTTGGCAGATTCGTACGTTACACTTTTCCTGCCAGGTACCATGAGACTTTGCCATCTCATACTATTCACCAGAAAAAAAGGAAATGTGTGTAGGAATGTCAGCACTTAGGTATGGTGGTTCATGCTCATCATTCCAAGTATCTGGGAGGCTGAAATAGGCAAAATCTTAGTAAATACTTTTCTCAACAAATGAGAGAAGTGTGGTGCTTCATGCCTGCAATCCCAGCTAGGTGGGAGAAAAGGCAGAAGAGCACAGACTGAAGCAGTCCTGGCAAGAAGCATGAAAGTATCTGAAAAATAACTAAACAAAATGGCCTTGAGCATGTTTCAAGTAAGCAAAAGTGGGGTCCTAAGCCAAAGCCCAAGTATGACAGGAAGAAGGAAGAAAGGACAAAGGCAGAAGAGAACAGAAAAGAAGGAGAAAAACAATAACTCAGTCAAGTGCTTTGGAGATTTTCCTTCTAAATCTCTTCTTGGAAGTGATCATACTTCTTTGCTGTGACTTTTTCTGGCCAGACTTAAATCCTGTCTCATTATACATTTTGAAAGGTGAGTTCTTAGCTCTCTTGAAATACTAGCATACTTGAAACTCCAAAAGTGGATAATTCTCTTACTATGTATTCTTGTATACTTCATTGAAAGATACAATCATTAAAATATAAGGAAGCTCAAAATCTAGCTTAAAAAGTGCAAGTTAACAAAACAGCCAAATGGAGCACAAAAGAAATACATCACATAAGGGAAAGCATAGAAGGGGTGACATTTCCCAAAAAGAATCCTACTCATTACCTGATTTATGAGCGATAACCTCTCTGTAAAATACCTTAATAGTAACAATAAAATTATATCTAAACAATGAAAACACACACCTTCCTTGCGCCAAGGAGTCAGAGGCCAAAGAGATGCAGTAGGCTCTAGTTGTTCAGAAGTCTGTACAGGAGACAGCTCTGGGCCGTCTGCGGCTGAGCACGCCATGTGCTGAGTGAGCCTTCAGTGCTGGGTGAGATTTTCCAGGGAAGGTCAGCAGACACAAAGCAGCGGACATGTGCGCATATGTGGGCTGCCAGAGAGGTAGGTCTTCTGGGATTCATATGTTCACCAGCACTACATGGAAATAAGAATATAGTGTCTTGTGAGTATCGCTGTTGCAACAATGATACAAGATACTATGTTGGAAATGAACTTCACAACTTCTGGAGGTAGGGAAGAGGGAGATGGGGGAGGGAAGGGATCGTGGGAGAACAACAAAGGAGGGGGTAGCAATGCTCGACAAGAAATGGACTCATTACCTGACTCATGTAACTGTGACCCTCTGTACAGCATCTTTACAATAAAATAAAATACAAAAGGATATATGACATTGTACACCCCCAAGGAGAGTTGGAAGGATCTTGAATGTTTCTGAGAGACAGGAATAGCACAATAAAAGTAGCGTTTGAAGAAAACAATTCACTATTGGAATAGGATAGGAACACTGAATCACCAACAGAAGTAAGGACACCATGGTGATAGGGTGGTATGAAGAGAAGAAGGCGCAGAGAGGTGAGGAGCCGTGGGGTGGGGCTGCTGGGCAGGTAGGGCTGTGGGATGGAGTCTCCAGTCCAGGAGGGGGTGTGTTTGGGAGAGTGGAGGTGTGGTGCTGGGACAATACGTGTGTAAGCAGGGAGCAGACAGCCCATAGGAAGGGATGTGTAGGGCATGTGCCACGTGTGGTTTGGATTCATGCTTGCGGTGAGAGTCAGCCAGCCCTGGCAAAGCTCAGGAGGCACCATGCAGGTGTGGGCTGAAGCTTTTCCTGTCAGTTCCGAGCCGCTCCTAATTATCCACTCCAGCTCCTGCTGATCGCCAGTGGTAATAATCAGTCACCTGTAGGTCTCCTATCTCCAAGGCCCGCCCAGGCCCAGCTCTCCCTCCTCCTGAAGTGGAATTCAGAAGTCTAAGGAGCTGGGCAGACTTCGGCTCCAGAGATCACTTAGAATAAACATGTGCATAAAATCTCTCCGAATCTCTTCTGTTCAACCAGTGGAAAGAAACGATAAAACTTTGCACCCTATTGCTATTCCAGCCAGCACGACTTCAGCCCAATTTACAGGGAGAAAGATGAATTTACATGAGCCCTGCCAGGGGGAAAAAAAAAGTCCGACTCTCAGCTAAGAGCTAGTCTAGTCTCCTCAGGTGGCTCCTTCTTTCTTACTTCAATCATGTTAAAATCCACCTCTTTGTTTTTAAAACCAGTTCATTGTTTTATGGGAAAAATAAAATTTCCATTATTTCCCTATCAGTGTCTCCATCCATCGTTGGCTAATGTTTTTTTCCTCGTTAACAACTTGCTAGGAATGATGCTCAGCCCCTACCTTCATAGATAAGAGCCACCCATGGTCCCCCAGCTGAGATGCACAGGGCTGGGCCCCTGACCTCCGACTGCCCTCGCCCTCTCCCTGGTTATACAGACCACAAGGCCTCTTTAACCCAAACACCAACTTGGAAACTTCAGCTGATGGTGGAGTTTGTCAGTGTGTGTGTGTGTGTGTGTGTGTGTGTGTGCGTGCACGCGTGTGTGTGTGTGCGCCTGTGTGTGTGTGCATGTGTGCGTGCGTGCGAGCATGTGTGTGTGTGTGGTGTGTGTGTGTGTGCGTGCGTGCGTGCATGTGTGTGTGTGTGCGTGCGTGCATGTGTGTGTGTGTGGTGTGTGTGTGTATGTGTGGTGTGTGTGTGGTGTGTGTGTGTGTGTAGTACATATAGTATGTCTACATATGTACGTGTGCATTTGTAGTGTGTATATGTATACATATGTATCTGTGTATGTGTGTGGTGTATGTATACACACGTATGTGTAGTTTATATGTGTGTACACATAGGTATGCATGTATGTGTGCGTGTATGTGTGCATGTGTGCATGTGTGTAGGTACATGTGTGGACATGTGCACGTGTGTGTGTGGTGTGTGTACACGCGTGTGTGCGTATGTAGGTAGGCAGGTCGGCACGCGCCCTTCTCTTGGTCAGAGCAGACCTGGCCCTGGCAAGTGTCACGGAGCTGACTGCACGCGTGCGCACACCCGCGCAGGGTGCAGGGCGCGCGGACTCCTCCATTCCCCAAAGGGCGCAGGGCGTGCGGGCTCCTCCATTCCCCAAAGGGCGCAGGGCGCGCGGGCTCTCTGCTGGGGGCAAGGCCTGCGGGATGCCCTGCCTCGCCTCCAGGCCTAGGCTCCAGACCCAGCCACCCACCCTGCAGCCACCGCCCGGGCCTCTCCTCCTCGCTGGCCTCCACGCCGGCCGCTCCCCGGCTCGCACCCCACGCGCACCCAGCGGCCTCTTCCTCCCCTGGAGCCCCGGCCTGCAAGGTCTGAGCCCCAGACCAGGCCCGGCCTTCTGCCGTGAGGCTCAGGTTGTAAACACCCTTCCCTGCCTCCCAGCCTCCCTCCCTCCTTGCCTCCCTCTCTGTCTCCCAGCCTCCCTGCCTCCCTCCCTCTCTTCCTCCCTCCCTCTCTGTCTCCCAGCCTCTCTCCCTGTCTCCCTGTCTCCCTGCCTCCTTCCCTCCCTGCCAGAAAGCCGGCACCCTGCCGGGCCTGTGGGCCTTGGAGACCTTTTCCCCTTTCTCCCTCTCTCCCTGTTCCTCACCTTTAGAATGGGCTGTCCATCTCACCACTGTGGGTGTGTACGTATGTGTGTGTGCGTGTGTGGTCATGTGTGTGTGTGCACGTGTGTGTGTAGTCCTAGGCCTTCAGCGCACGGCCTTGGCACTGCCCTTGGTATTTTTCCACTCGGGGCTAGTGCAGTAACATGTGAGCTACAGCCCTGCTGCGTTGCTGGTTAATAGGAGATGAAGAGTCCATGGAGCCTTCTTGGCCCTGTTTCTCTACCACGCACACCGTGGCCAGCAGTTTGGTAAATAAATTTCTTTTCCTTCCTGGGGAAAATAAAAGAGTCTGTGGACTTTCCTGCCTGGCCTGGCTTCCTCCCATGATCTTCACGTCTCAGTTTCCTGAGGAGCACATGTTTCAGGCATGTGCTGGCTCACCAGAGTATTTGAAGTCAGTGACGTGCATGACTTTACAAGCTTACAGCTGGACAGAGTCACATCCTGAGTTTCACTGTCATTTGTGACCAACTTTTTTTTTTTACTGTGTAAACTTTTTTGTTTCTTTCCATGGTCTTTCTAGTCGCTATCATTTATTGTCTATCATCTACCAATCCATCATCACCTATTTGGTTCACTGGTGATACTGGGGCTCTGTCTATCTGTCATCTATCTGTTTGATTCCTTGGTAATGCTTACGTTTTGGATTCAGGGAAGGTTCTTTGCAACTTGAGCCACAGCTCTGGCCCTGCTTTTCACTGGTTACTTTTGAGCTAGTGTCTTCCTTCCAATCAGGTGTGTGCATAGGTTAAGGTTCCTGGCTGTTGGGATGACAGTGGCAGGCTGCCAAGTCCAGCTTCCCTCTGCTGAGATGGAAAACTCAGGGGTTTTCCGCCTTGGCTGACCTGGAAATGCCACGCTGGTGACTTCAGGCTCCCGTAATTACCATCCAGCTACAGGGTCATCTGGGGCCAACCTCGCGCTCTGTGAGAGGAGGAGCTGTGCCTCTCAGGAACTCGCTAGGCACCTTCTGGGCATGTCCCATCCTCAGCCCCTGGAAGTCCTTCCCAGCTCACCCTGGCATCTTCTGCAACCCAAACAAGGGTTTCCACAGACACCATCTGGCCCCCACTTTCAGCACACCCCAGGAATCATTGCTTTAGACCTAGATTCTTTGAAATTATAGAAGAAGAGCTTACAAAAAACAAGCAAAGCAAGAGAGGAACTAGTCAAAAGGTTTATCACACAGCAATTAACATCTCCCCGGGAAGTGTTAAAGGAAACCATTTAAATTTCATAACACAATTAAAACCTGAGGGGGGGAAAATCTCCCTTTAGCATTTGTATAATATGCATATGTTTGAACACATGGATCTCACTTCATTCACGATTATCATTAGAAAATTTTAATATCTCTGGATAGTGCTATAACAAGTGAGGGAAACTAATTTCTTCCAGAATCTAGATAAACAGAAACATTTTTGTTGTTTATAATATGAAGTTCACAATAATAAAATTCTAAGACTCAGTATATTCAGCATAAATCATTCATGTGGCTTACAGACCTGTACTGTTGTTTATGCATTGTATCTTAATTTTGCTAAGTCATTCTAAACATTGTCTCATGATATTCTTGAAAAATGCACATATTTGAGCTGTTGAAATAGATGTTCAAACTAGTTAGTACAAAAGAGCAGACTGACTGAAGTTTCCTCAGAAGGAAATTGCTGGTGTCTGCAGGGGGCCCTGTCTTCATCTTTGTGCTTTTTTCCCTTTTTGTCCAAAACTAGAATTTGATTTGAAAAAAGAAAATAAGCAATGAAGGCAAGGAGTGCTGTCACGGATGTTGAATACTTCAACCCTGCCCAATTAATATTTAAAAAACAGGAAGCAGAAGTTCTTTCAAAACTAAGTGTGTAACGAGGGGAACAGAAAGATCTCTCAGCAATTCTCATGGATACTTGCAGAGGAGAGTCTATAAAAACATACAGATGGCCCCTCATTCTTCCATGCTTTGGTACTGTTCAAGAAAAAGTGGCTTTGAGTAGTCATTCACCTTCCCCTCAGTGGATTCCAAGGTGTTCCGTAATAGGATATTAGACTAACTTCATATTAGGTCAGAAATTCAAGTTGAACCCCTTTATGAAGCTCTGGAAAAGCTAGGAATCCATAGGCCATTCCTCAATATAATAAAGGCTATATATGATAAGCCTACTGCCAGCATTATACTTAATGGTGAAAAGTTAAAATTATTTCCTCTAAAATCAGGAATGAGACAAGGATGCCCACTCTCTCCACTGCTCTTCAATATAGTATTGGAATTCCTAGCCAGAGCAGTAAGGCAAGAGGCAAATAGAAAAGGGATCCAACTAGGGAAAGAAGAAGTAAAACTCTCCATGTTTGCAGATGATACGATCCTGTAAAGAACCCCATAGATTCCTCTCAAGATACTTGAGCTGATCTGAAACTGCCAAAGTAGCAGGGTATAAAATTAACCCACAAAAATCAATAGCTTTTCTGTGTGCCACCAATCAGAAGAATGAAGTTCAGATCAGGAAAGCAACTGCTATTGTAATAGTCTCACAAAATAGCTAGGAATTAACCAAAGATGTGAAGGACCTCTATGATGAAAACATTAAAAACCTGAAAAAGGAAATTAAAGCAGAAAAAAATCCCATGCTCCTGGATTAGGAGGATTAACATTGTGAAAATGCCAATACTGCCCAAAGCTATCTACAAATTCAATGCAGTACCCATCAAAATCCTAACAACATTCTTCAGTGATATAGAAGAAGAAATCCAAAAACTCATATGGAATAATAAAAGACCCCAAATAGCAAAAACGATTGTTAGCAGGAAGAATAGTGCTGAAGGAGTATCAATACTAAACTTCAAACTCAGTTGCAAAGCTGTAGTAATAAAAGAGCTTGGTCCTGGCACAAGAACAGACCTGAGAACCAATGAAATATAATTGAAGACCCAGAAATGAACCCACAGATCTATAGTTAACTAACCTTTGATATGGGAGTCCAAGAACAGGATGGAAGAAAGCCTCATCAACAAATGGTGCTGGCAGAATTAGCTATATATGTACAGAAAACTGAAATTAGATCCTGTACCAGAATCAACTCCAGATGGATCAATAACCTCAATGTGAGGCAAAATACCCTGAAAATATTATAGGCAGTGATAGGGGAAACACTAGGGCTGCTTAGCACAGTCCAAAACTTCCTAAGATCCAGAATCACAACAAGTCAAAGAAAGGCTGGAAAATGGGATTATTATCAGAGTGAAGAGTTTCTGCACGAAAAAGGACATAGCTAGCAAAATAAATTGAAAACCCACAGAATGGGAGAAGATCTTCACTAGCTAGTGTCCTTTTTCAAGCAGAAGCTCTTCAGTCTGACAACCAAGTTTTTTTATTACAGCAGTATTTACCACAGCTAAGATATGGAACCAACCCAGATAGATGCCCCTCTGTGGATGATGGATCAAGAAAATGAGGTAAGCTGGGTGCTGGTGGCTCACGCCTGTAATCCTAGCTACTCAGGAGGCTGAGATCTGAGGATCACAGTTCAAAGTCAGCCTGGGCAAGAAAGTTCGTGAGACTCTTTATCTCCAATAAACTACTAGAAAACTGGAAGTGACGCTGTGGCTCAAGCGGTAGAGCACTCTCCTTGAGCTGAAGAGCGCAGGGACAGCACCCAAGCCCAGAGTTCAAGCCCCCCAACTGACCAAAAAAAATGAGGTATAGATGAATCAGAAAGAATGACATTGTTCCATTCATAAGGAAATAGAAAGACTTTGAAAAAATGGCATTTAGTGAAGTAAGCCAGATCCAAAGAAACAGGCTGAATGATTTCCCTCATATGTAATAACTAGAAAATGTGTATAAGCCTACAGGTTAATCCAATGGATAGTAAGAGACAAATAATTACACTTGAACATGGTTAATTAAACAGCACTCTAAGCATTTGCACACTGAGAACAAAGGAAGATATTCTTAGGAGAGGATCACAGAGGCTCAATAGCTATGTGCATATGACCATATAAAATGATGCTTATCAAAAGAGGTGTTTTTTTTTCTGCTTATGTGGTGCTGAGGAATTGAACCCAGGGCCTCAAGCATGCAAGGCAAGTGCTCTACCACTGAGCCACCTTCCCAGCCCTCATCAAAAAGAGGTTTTTTTAATATTGGACTGTTTGCAGTTATTTTCTCCTTCTTTTTCCTTTGGTTTATTCACTGTTGTCATTTTTTATTTCTTGCTGTTGTTGGTCGTGGGGCCTGAACTCTGGGCCTGGGCGCTGCCCCTGAGCTCTTCAGTTCAAGGCTAGCATTCCACCACCTGAGCCACAGCACCACTTTCAGCTTTTTCTATGTGGTGCTGAGGAATTGAACCCAGGGCCTCATGCATGCAAGGCAAGCACTCTACCACTGAGCCACCTTCCCAGTCCACTGTTTTTGATTTCTGTATTCTTTGTCTTGTACATAAGTTTATCTGATTTGGGGAAGGGTGGGTAGGGGAATCACAGAAATGGTAGGACAAAGGGTGCACCAATTCAACAGTGATACACACTAGATACTGTGTTGGAAACGGACTATACAACTAGAGGCATAGGGGCTTCAGAAGAGGAAAATGTGGGAGACAAGGAGGGAAGGGATAACACTGTACTCATTACCTGACTAATGTGAGTAACTGTGACCTGTCTGTACATCACCTTTATGGTAAAATTTAAAGAAAGAAATGTTAAAAACACCCATAATTTAATCAGTATAATTCAATACTAACTTAATCAAGGAAATCTTCAGACCAACTTAATTTACTCGTGAAATCATTGACTAACTCAATGTCTACTCATTAAAAAGTTTAGTACAGGGGAGGGGGGAGGCTGGGAAGGGATGGGAAGGGTAAACAAAGGAGGAGGCTGCAATGCTTGGTAAGAAATGTATGCATTATCCTGCCCATGCAATTGTACCCCTCTGTACAGTATGTTCACAAATAAAATAAAATAAAATTAAAAAAAATATTGAAGGAAAAAAAATAAATAAAAATAAAAAGTTTAGTACACTAGATATGGAAAATCTAGGTGGCTGGCAAAATACAACTAAAATTTTTCCTTCAATTAAACGTAAGACAACACTATTATGAATATTGGTTTTTTAAATTTTATTTTAATAACAAAATTGTTAATCATTTTTAATTAGTTGTACAAAGTTGCCAAAACAACATAAAGCAGTTTATGAATATTTTAATATCACCACTTTCAATATTCTCATCTGTACCTCCTCCCCTTCCCATGCTTGAATATTGTTCTTTAAACTTGAGGTTTTCCTTGGTGTATGTTTGCCACACCTTTTGACTTGATGATTACTTTCATTGCTTTTACCTTTTGATTATTATAAAAATAGGTTTTTAATAATTTAGGTGCAGATATTTGTAGGCATGTGTTTCCTAATTCCCAATTAAATATCTAAGAATGGAAATACTGCTGATATTTGAATTGTGTTTTCAAAAACAGATTCAATGATTTGTATTACTTAAAATGGTATAGAAGAATATAATCCATTTTACAATTTACCTTTGCCTTGAGTTCTATATGCTGTTCCTTAATTCATGTTAGCTTTTCTGGTCATGTTAAATAATACTGTATAGTGAACTGGAATCACATTTCTCTAAAAATATAATCAGGATGAACATATTTTATGACTTTGTTTCTATTTTTCATACAAATATTCTGCAAATTATGTAAAGACTTTTGCAGAGTAAAGAACCATTAGTTTCCAGTTTTTTACTGTCAAAACTTGAAGAAATATCTTAAAAATAATTACTTTCTTCTGGCTGAATAATTCCTAATGCATAAGATCGTCTTCCTCCTCCTCTTCTTCTTCCTCCTCTTCCTCTTTCTCCTTCTTTTTCTCTTACTATATCTCCTCCTCCACCTCTTCCTATTCCTCCTCCTCTTTCTTCTCTTCCTGTCATCTTCTATAGATCATATCCTTTTTCTTCATTCTTTGATAATTTTTGCTATTATTTTTAAAGTTTGTTTATGCTGTTCACATTTTTCCTATTTTTATTTTAGTATACTTTGACTTGTAAATTTCTGAGGTTTTTGGATATGTGGTTTGCTGTCTTTCATTAGTTTTGGAAATTTTCTTCTCTCTCATAAACATGATCTATTCTGTATTCCTTTCTTGGAGGAATGGCTTAATTTTACATAAGTTAAACTCAGTGACACTCCCAGAATGCTTTAGTGATCTGTTCTTCTTTTTTGTCCTTAAGATTTACTTTTAATTGTTACATTTTGGCTAATACTATTGACTTTGAATTAGCTAATTCCTTATTCAGCTATTCTTGTCTAGTACTACATGGACAGAATTTGTTGTTAGCTCTGATGTTAAACTACAGTTAATATTTTGTTCTAGCTTTTCCATTCTGCTCTTTTCCTGTTATAAAGTATCCATTTCTTGGATATTTCTGCATCTCTTCACACCCATTAGTCATCTTTGGTGGTAAGGTTTTTTGTCATATTAAATATTTGTATGAGGTTTCCAACATATTTATTTCTCACTTCAGGATGTTGTTCTGTTGAGACTTTTTATTTTTGACACTTTTCTCCTTACTCTGTCTTACAGTGTTTTATTAAATGCCCAACATGGTGCAGAGAAAAACAGGGGAAAAAACTTGACAAATTGCTGCTTTCTAGTCACGGCCCATAACTGAGCAGAATATAGGCTTTTATCTTGTAAAAATCACTTTCTGTTTACTACAGACTTCAAATTTCTCTAGTCTGGGTTGTCTCACCTGCATCTGCTGTGGAGTCCGAGGTCTGAGGCTTCTAGTCTATACTTTCCTCACCCTCTGCGCAGTCTACATCACAGAGAAAAGGCATGCTAGTCTATACTGATGCTATGTTGCAAGCAAAATGCAAACATACACAATGGCCCAAACCCAATGGATGCTTAAGTTCTTTCTTCATTAGGAATTGTTTGATGTCGACACCTTCTTACAAGATATGTTAAATTATAACATCTGACAAAAGTATCACACACCCCCTGACCTCATTTCTCTGTTATGACTAGCTGTCTCCATGGAATTTGTAATGCTGTGTTGTATTCCTGAGAGTCGATGTGTGTTTTGGACGTACCTGGCCGTGATGGCTGTTGTGGCTGGGTACTCTCTCTCTCAGCATGTCCACTTCTGCACACTGCTGATGAAGGACTGAGCATTTAGGACTGGCTGACTTGTTTGGGTTTGGTGGGTTGAATTAATTTTGCTGAACACAATTTGCGGTGAACAAACCAGTTCTGACCCCTTTCCCAGGCTGTTGTACTCATCCCTTTCTTCGCATGCCACTTCCTGGCTGACAGATGAGCATGCCATCCAGGGAGCAGCTGGCGTGGTGTCTAGTAAAGGTCCATTCCTGCCCTGATTTTTACCCCTGGGGGTTCCTTGTGGGTACGGCACACAACTGGGTTAGTTACAACAACAGGCGAAGTACTCTGCGTTATTTTGGTAAAGATCCTCAGACCAAATACGCAGAATTTTCTTTTTTTTTTCTCCTTTGATGTTGAGGAAGAACTAAGTTTTGAATTCAGGGTCTTGTTCTTGCCAGAGAACCACTCTCCCAGAGAAGCCACAAATTCAGCCCTTTTTCTTTCAATATTTTTCAAATAAGATTTCAGATTTTGCCCAGACCAGCACAGACCGTGATCGTTCTTAATCTGCTTTGTAGCTGGGCTGACAAGCGCCTGCCATGACTTGACATGAGTTCTTGGGGGAGTGGGGTGAACCATAATCCTCCAATCTCAGCCTCCCGAAAAGCTAGAATTAAAGAGGTGAGTCACCATGCACAAGTGTAATTCTATGCATTTAGATTCTGCGCTATTTTGAGGAAACATCTGGAAATTGCCTCTACAATAGAACAATTGATCATTTACCTGCCAATTCATTACTTGGTAAATCTGTGGAATACAGATGAGAGAGAAAGGATTAATTAATGCCAGCTGATTCAAGATCACAATGTTCCAAGCCTAGTAAGATGTTAGCCTTACTATCAAGGTATATCCAGGTGTTAAAAGGAGCTTTCTGATTGTTACACCCTGACTCGATGACGTCCTGGTGGTCGCTCAGGAGGAGGACAGACAGCATTAGGCACAGAAAGCTTAGGTTTGGGCAACACTCTGCACTCTGCTGGATGATCTGGTAACTTTGTTTGAAGGAAGAACTGAGTTTTGTAGAGTTCAGAGTAGTAAAGGAATGGCCTACCCTATTTCAGGAATGTAAGGGCGTTTTGAACTTAAAGACCTGTAATATAAATTTCTGGTATATACAGATGAGCAATTTTATATCTTACTTCAGCCAAAGAGTGCCATAGTAAGGAAAATTACATGAAGTCTAGCAGTACGGAAATCCACTGTAAAAGCTTAACTTTAAAACGATGTTAAGAAAAAGAACTAATGATTAGCTGTGTGACACACAGAGCAACATAATTTTCAGAATCATCTAATCCAATACTGCCAGTATACACATGAAGTCATTAGAGTCTTGGCTCACACAGAGAATTTGATGGAAAGGATAAAGCTCCCGTTCTTTGGATTCGGGATCAGATGTTTTCTCAATTCCTCTTGGAAAATCCATGGCAGGCTAGAATTCAAGAGGCTCTCTGAGATCATTGTCTTGCAAACAGCTAAGACTTTAAGTGGATCTTTTATTCTAGCTATTGACATCTTTGGGGGAATTAAAGATATTCAGTTTGAAATAAAGGATTCTCTACACGGTTGCTATATAGAGAATATTTTAAAATAGGTAGCCCATATGAATAGTAAAGGACATAAATGTGTAAATCAAAACAATTTTTATAGCAAATGTAATAATTCTATGTGAGTACGTATTAATACATATCTAAAATATTTTAAATAAGAACCGAAATTCAAACACATGCCAGATGTTTTAATTAGTAGTATAATTTAATGTAGTTAATGAAGTTGCTGTCCTATGATTAAAACAATACAGTGTAGGGTTCATTTATTTTTGCACACAGTGCTAGATAAAGAGATCAAAGTTCAGAAAATACAGAATATTCGCATGCAATTATCAATGGGATTAATGGAGGAAGGGGAATATTTTTCTTTTTTGTCCATTTTTAAACTTAACATTTCTGTTTACTTTTTAATAATGTTCAAATATTGCTTTTTAAATAATACTTTATGTTGGAGCGATACCAGAATTGAATTGTTCTATGCACAGAAGTGTGTTTGGCAAACCACTGAATTATGATAGACTTCTGTGTATGTCTATTTCCAGTGTTACTTGAATGACTCAAAATATGTCAGAGAGATCAGAAAAAGTAATAGGCTTCCAGTCAGAGGCAAGATATCAATCGTGATTTCAAAGGAGTTCAGGTGCAGTGTAATTATTTTTGAATAAGAGAACACTGTTATCCTGAGTTACTGAGGAAAAAAATATTCTCTAATGTGAAAGTAAGGGTTCTTTGCTGTCATTTATCTGTGAAAAATGTCAGCCAGCAAAGAAAGTGCCTGCCCTCGACAGCTATGAATCCACACAAATGCATGTATCCACTCCGCGGAGGAGGCAGCTTGGCCTGGTTTACACATATGCTGGGAAAACATTCAACTATCAACACGCCTCTCCCACCTCCCTCTGGAAAGCTCAGTGTCTTACGGACTTGCTGTGTTTCGTGCTGGTGCTGGGCTGTCTGGTGAGCCGCCTGCGGGCAGGGTTGCTTCACTGAGCTTGCTGCGCCTTCCTCTCCGGCTGCTGCGCACTCAGCACTGTGTGGTGGGATGCCGGTGGCTGCCACGCGGCGACTCTGACAAGTACCAGTAAATGCTGGAGGTCCTCACAGTCCCCTCTCCAGCACCGCGCCCCCTGCCATCCCTGCTCCTCACCCCTAGGAAGTGTGTGAAGGAACTGGCTCAGTAAGGATTGACTTGCGAGTAAGTAAACAAACAGATATAAAACAAAAGGGTCTGTAACTCAAGTTACATATGAAAGGCTCTGGGTTTAATTTCTAGTACCTAAAAAAACCCACCAGGACTCACACAAGCTTTTCATGATGGCTGTGAAAACACCAAAAGCACCTCTAAAGGCACCGTAAACATGCTGTCTGCTTCCAGGCAGCTCAGCAAAGCCAGAAGGAGGCGGGAAGCGCCACGTGCTGCCACAGTGAGATTTCTCCCTCTCTATGCGGTGTGTTGACTAGTACAGAATTCCTAACATAAAATTCATATATTTAGGGTGAAAATTGTCAAGCCATTTTATTTTTATGTCCAAGACAATGCAGTCAACACTCTGAGGTCACAGTAGCAGGGACACCCACAATGCCGGGCCCCAGAGCGGCTGCCAAGGCTCCCCAGAAGATGCGCTGCGACTGTGCGAAGAGGAATGCTTAGGATGAGGACACGGACGCCCCACACCTCGCCCGTGACAATGGGAAAAGCCTCAACCACTGGTAGAAATTGCAGAAAGTGATACTACAATTAAATTATACCTCGTGCTCTCATTGGTTTTTAGGGATGCATACACAAGAGAAATAAACGTGCATATGCAAGGATGTTTACTTCAGCTTTATTCATAATGGTGACAAAATGGAAAACCTCAAATGGCTCTCAGTAGGAGAATGGACAAACAAATTGTCATGCGCTCAGCAATGAAACATAATTAACTTCGGATGCATTCAACACCAGTGCCACTTCAAGGTCTGTGGAGAGAGAAAGGAGCCGCAGTCAAACCACCTGCCGGCCCACGGAGGGCGGCCTGCCATGGAGGTCAGGACAGTGAGGCCCTGGGTCTGCAGGAGGCCAGGCTGGGAGGCGCTGGGTGGGAGCAGCGCTAGGGATCCACGTTGGCAGAGGGCCTGTGATGTGGACGCAGAACTACCCTTGAGCTGAAGCCGAGCCGGGCACGGTGGAGCTCACAACTTTGACAATTTAATGAATAAAACGTGAGAGAGACAAAGGAAAGTGCTCTGAATCCTTTAGGCTGCTAGCTGAAGCATCAATAAATTCTCTATGTCATTAACACACATGATAATTTCTAGAGTCTTCAGCAAAGCCAAAGCATTACAGTTTACTGGCACTGTGTCACGGGACTCTCAATCAGATAATTCAGGGACAAAGCGTTTCTCGGGGTGTCCTGATCACTAGGTGGCCGGGGATTCCGCTTATCTGGTCAGGGCAGGTCACACTGTTTCTCTCTCTCTGTCCCACACCTGATCATGGTCAGCCCTAAGCATTGCTTCTCTGTTCAAAAAGAAGAAGTGGGAAAAGCTGTCCTCTCTTCGATGAGAACTTCAGGAGCATCTCCCGAGTTCCTCGAGCAGATGACTCAGCCAGGGTCCCTCGAGACAGCAGGGTGGTGAGGGAGAGGAAGGAGCATTAGCAGTGCCAATGACAGCTATAGAATATAATGTCTGCTTGTCCGATAGTGTCTTTTTACCAAGTGAACCCATTGTACCTAAGTTACCTGCTCAGAGAATTCAGATCCATTCTATGAAAGGCTGATGCCTTGCGATTCATTTATTTTCACTGTTACACATAAAACAAACACAAAAAGAAAAGCAGCCTACATGTAGGATAAATGGACATTCATCAGCATACCTTCTTATAAACATCTGCGGCCATAACAAGACACCTGTGAGCTATGCTCCATTCCCAAATGACTTCAGAGTCCCAACGAGTTCACCACCTTATGATATCCTGTTATTTCTGGAGGGTACAAAGACTGAGTGTAACACAGTACAAACATTTTTTCACTTGGTGGATTTCTTACTTGTTTTTTTTAATTGTGAAAATACCATACAGAGGGGTTACAATTACATGGGCAAGGTAATGAGTACATTTCTTTTCATGCATTGTGGCCTCCTCCTTTGTTTCCCCTTCCCATCCCTTCCAATCTCCCCCCTCCCCCCCATCTTACTCTATTCTTGTTCCATGCATTATACCAGCACGTCCTGGTGGCCATCCTTGGAGAACTCCAAGGTACAATGAGCAGCTATTACTGAAGAACATTGGAACACAGATTTGTGATGACATCTGAGTTTTCTCCACCACTGAGATTCCATAAAACATATTTAAATTTTCCCCTGAAAAGAGGAAAATATAATCAGTTTTCTGACACCTTGGCATTCTCATTTTTCATTAATGGAGACCTGACTTGGGAGTAATATAATGTGTTATGTCAAATTCAAAAACTGAATTATTGCTTTCTCTTTTCTAGGTTGTTAATAGAGTAGCCGAGGAGGAACTTCACCAGAGTAAAGCCATTGGGAAAATGCAAGTTCTGCTGGGGCCAAGTCACAGGGCTGAGTCTCAGCTCTGCTTGGAATAGCCCTATATCAGGAATTCTCTTGCTCTCCCGCTCTGTGCAATGTAGATTTGGGTTCTGATTGTGTTTCTTCATTAAATGTACCAGAGCTTTAACATGGTAGCAGTCTAAGTACCATCGTAATTTTTAGAAATGCATTCCCATAGCTGGTGCCAGTGGCTCCCACCTGTAATCCTAGCTACTCAGGAGGCTGAGATCTGAGGATTGCAGTTCAAAGCCAGCCCAGGCAGGAAAAGCTGTGAAACTCTTATCTCCAATAAACCACCAGAAAACTGGAAGTGACACTGTGGCTTGTGGTAGAGCGTTAGCCTTGAGCTGAAGAGCTGAGGAATAGCGCTCAGGCCCAGAGTTCAAGCCCCATGACTGACCAAAAAAAAAAAAAAAAGCATTCCTAGATTGGAAGGGGGGTAAATGGACAGTCTTGACTGACTCTTAGCCACCAGAGCCTGAAGTCATAATGGGTAGAAGAGATGCAGCCCATCACCACTACTGCCTCATATCATTTGAACTGGTTCATATTCAATACATGGTCCAGGGCCATTCTTCCCTGTCCTGTGTACTTAGGACAGGGCAGCTTGCAGTGCAGTCTTTCCATCACAACTAGCACTTTATCACAGTGAGCAGAACTTGGAGAAGGCTTGCATTGACCCTGAACATGAGCTTATGGTGATCAGCACAAGAATAGCTCTGCCTTCCCATAGGAAGATGGTGTCCAGTCAGAGCCACTTTCAAGAGACAGAGCAAGAAAGCTATGTTGACTCCAGTTGTCTTCTAGTGTGTCTCCTGGCTTGGAATGTATGCTGTTCCTAGAGGGTTGTTAGTCTTTCTGCAGTACAGTAGGAATATGCTTCCAGAAAATGGGCCTTTTAATTGGTACACATAGATATGTTCTCCAAAGCATTCTAAAACTATTAAAGAACAACATTTTAGATCCTTATGTTAAAAGGTTTAACACATTAGAGCATATAAAGCAGAGATACAATGTAACTGCCTAATGTTCACGTATAATAAAATGCTTTAGAAAGAAATTTTTTTGTCTTGGCTTTTAAAAAATATTAATAGTAGCTTTCGGATGAATAATGGGATTTCTGATTTAGGATTTCCCAGTACTTTCAGGCTATCCTTTGACATTATAAGTAGATACCATTTTACCTGTTGAATCACTAATGGTTCTTGGTTCCAGAATTCAGAAGGTAAATGTCAAGACTGTATTCAAATTTGTGAGGCTAATTAAAGGCTACAGAGTTCAGATATTCATCCTCCAGAGTTTCCTGGAACTAAACTGGATCTCCACAAAGTCTGGCAAAATATTAAAATTGCCTAAGAGAAATAGCTTTCATGCATGCTAAACAAAATGTTGTTTCCAGGAAATGTACATAAGCAGAAGCTGTTTTTAGAGACTAGTTTTGTGGCTGTTTAAGTGAAAAGTATTATATTTATTAGATAATTATTTTTAAATGTATCTGCAATCATGGCTACTTGAATGAGGTTTGGGGGAAGCATGGTTCCAGGCAAGCCCATGCAAAAAAGTGTGCAAAACTCTATTTCAGCACCAACAAAAGACTCGGGATGTCAGTGCAGGCCTGCCATTTCTGCTACAGTGTAAACAGGAAGTGTAAATAGGTGGATTATGGTGCAGCCTGCTGCGAGGAAAAGGTGAGAGTCTATCTCAAAACTAACCAAACAAAAAGGGCCAGAGGCATAGTTCAGGCAGTAGATTAGCTGTTTAGCAAGCACAAAGCCCTGAATTCAAACCCCAGTATTGAAACTGTAAAAGAAAACACTTCATATCTCTTAAATATATTATTCAAGTTTCTAGATATTGTTGGGCTTACAGATAAATCCCTTGGTCTAAGGCTATGATAATCCGACCTTGCAATAAAAGAATTAAATAGGCATGACTATTTCTGAAACAAGATGCACATAAAAGTAAATAGGAACTTTGCTCTTATAAAATGCAAAATGTATTTTTCCTAGATTTGTCATTATAGAGGCACATTAACTTTAAACTAGATAAAATCGGAGGGGGACCAAGATGGCGACGGGGCAGTAGGGAAACGCCACAGCTCTCCCCGACCCTAAAGAGAGTTCGAGTTCCAACGCTTAATCTGCCCAAGAGACCAACAACAACAAAAAGACGAATGCCCAGAGAAAAACAGGAGGCAGAAAAAAACAAAAAGAAAGAGAGGAAAAGAAGAATTTCAGGGGCTGGGAAAGTGGCTCAGTGGTAGAGTGCTTGCTTTGCATGCCTGAGGCCCTGGGTTCGATTCCTCAGTACCACATAAGCAAAAAGAAAAAAGCCGGAAGTGGCACTGTGGCTCAAGTGGTAGAGTGCTAGCCTTGAGCTGAAGGGCTGAGAGACAGCGCCCAGGCCCAGAGTTCAGGCCCCACGACCGGACCCCCCCCCAAAAAAGAAGAATTTCAGAACAGAGGAGCGTGAAGACCCCTCTTCCAACCTTCACTAGCTGAGGGGCAGGGGGGGAGGCGAAATGGGGAGGGCTGCCGGAGGCCCAGAGACACAGGGGACTGCCTGCAGGTCACGCACACAGAAGCCGCCTGAGGTACCGGTGTCCGTCCGACCTGCTGATCACAATGAATGGAGAAACCTTCTAGCTGGGAGTCTGCACAAAGATCCCACCCCTACCCCTCACCCTCCACCCGAGCAGAGAGGCTCCATCCCGCCAAAGCCACTCAGCCCCACGGTGGGAACTCCAGAGCTACACGGAATGTTCACAGAACACCAGAGCAGAAGACCTGCAAGGAACTGGTGTGGATCCGAGAGCGCAGAGATGAACCCCAGCACTCAGAACCTGCACGGAGGCCCCTTCCCCACCCCGAGGCCCGAGGCCCGAGGCCCATCCCTTGGTGCGACCCAAAAAGCATCAAACAAGGCAGAGACAGAGGAGAAACACGCAGAGCCACCACTGCCCAGCCCAGCCCACAACCACCTCAACTGAACTCTGATTGCAACGGCAACCAACGGCCTACACCACACAGAAACAACTAGCTCCAGGGTGAGTACCCTGCAGGGGACAGTGTATCCCTCAAGGGAGACCAGAGCTGGAGGGAATCCCCAGACCCTGACCCAGACCCCCTACCCCAACACCTGGACCACAGGACCCACTAAAACTGGGAACTGTTCGAGAGCTCCACCAGCCTGTGGAGCACACTCCGCTGGCCAGGCCAGAGCAAGAGCGCCCCTGGAAGGGACCTTAAATGCCCAAGCCAGAAACAGCACCCCTGGGTCACAATAGCCAACAACAGAGGAAACTCAAATTGTGTACTCCAGGCTGCGTAACCTTGGTGGGATACACAGCAGCACAGGCCCAACCGGCATGCCCCAGGTGAGGGGCTGGGACCAGGCCTGGGGATCTGGTGCCTGAGCAACACAGCCAACTCCTCCCAACTGAAGTCAGAAGCTGAGCATATGCCTCAGCAGAGGGGAGAAAAACAGGGAACTGCACCCCCTGGGAAGCACGCCTGTGACAGCAAAAGACCCAGGGGCTCAGGACAAGAGAAGCCCAAACCCCACCAGAACCCAACCCCTATATTATAGGCTGGGAATTGGACAACACAGGCCACCAGCACCTGATAGTAGGCAGGAGCTCAGGCTGGTAAGGTGGCTCAGCAGTAGAGTGCGTGTCTTGGGTGCATGAGGCCTTGGATCTGATTCCTCAGCACCACATAAGCAGAAAGGGCCAGAAGTGGTGCTGTGGCTCAAATGGTAGAGTGCCAGCCTTGAGCTGAAGAGCCAAGGGACAGTGCCCAGGCCCAGAGTTCAAGCCTACAAACGGCCAAAAAAAACCCCAAAAAACCCATCAGGAGCCCATAGCAGACTCCAGCATCTGGGAGAGTGCATCCAGCACATCCGATCTCGCCAAGAGCACCTGTAGGAGCAAACAGGAGCAGTCTAGGCTGCTTAACCCTTCCAAAGGTGGAAACTGCCAGTGATCTACAGCAGAGAGCTAAGAACCCTATGTGGGTCAGACCAGCAGCTGGAGGTCGGCCCCCAACAGAACCAAGATCAGGTATAGACTCTCTCTACCAGCACAGAAACAGCAACCAAGCAAAGACAGACACCTATTGACCAAAACAAAATTTCAGATTAGTCTCCAATAATCCCTGAACCCCCATGCAAAAATCACAGAGAAAATTACAAGGTTTATCAACACCCAGGATAGCAAGCTATCCCCAAAAGCCAGCAGCCACCCAGGGAAGAGCCCCAGTGGGAGCAAAGCAGGAATGGACGAAAAATGCTACATCCAAGAGATGCTGGAGGAAATGACTCAAGAAATAAAGCAAGAAATAGACCAGAAATTGAAAGAACACAGGGTCGAAATATCAAAAGAGATGCAGGGTATCAAACAGGAGATGCATGCAAAAATAGAGGCAGCACACACCTCACTAAGAGGTGAGATTAGTACTTTGAGAACCAACATCAAATCCATATATGAGTCCATTTCCTCCATGCAAACCACAATGGAAGCCACAGTTAACAGAGTGAACAAAATGGAATGTAGAGTGTCAGATACAGAAGACAGAATACACCAACTGGACCAAAAAATGACAGATATGGAAAAATCACTTAAATTATGCCAAAGGGAAATCCAAGAGCAAGCAGATAGTGCCAAGAAATTTAATCTTCGTATAATTGGAGTGGACAAAGGTGAGGAATAGCAAAGCAAGGGAATGCAACACCTATTCAACAGGATAATCGGTGAAAACTTTCCCCATCTCAAAAAAGAACATCTTACTTACATAACAGAAGCATATAGAACACCTGACAAGCAAGATCCCAGGAGAAACACTTCTAGACACATTATAGTAAAAATGATAGATCTGAATAATAAGTAAACAATCTTGCACGCAGCAAAAATGAAGAAGGAGCTATACTACAATGGGAAAAAAATAGAATCACTGCAGATCTCTCCACACAAACACTGAATGCAAGAAAAGCCTGGGAAAGCACCATACGAGCCCTGAAAGCCAATAACTGCCAACCCAGACTGATATACCCAGCAAAGCTAGCATTCACATTTGATGGAGAACTGAAAATTTTTAATAGCAAAGAAAAACTAAATGAACACACAAATATTAAGTCAACATTACAAAGAATACTAAGGGGGGGGGACACAACCTGAAGAAAGCAACCACGAACAGGGACCTGCACCCAGACAGGCATTAATAGAAGTCTAACTGAGCAAGCACAGGAGGAAAGGAAAGAAGAAAAACTTAGGAAAACAGGGAATGACAGGAGCCACGATGCATCTCTCTATAATATCCTTATTCACCAATCAAAAGAAAAAGAACTGCAGATTGGATCAGAAAACATGACCCATCCATCTGTTGCCTTCAGGAGACCCACCTCTCAGCCAAACATACAAACAAACTCAGAGTGAAGGGTTGGAAAAGGATCTACCAATCAAATGCCCCCCCCCCAGTAAGAATGCAGGTGTAGCAATCCTGATATCTGACAAAATCAACTTTTCATTAAAATCAATACAAAAAGACAAGGACAGACACTACATTTTAATACAGGGAACAATCCAAGAGGATATTACCCTCATCAACTTATATTCCCCAAACATTGGTGCACCCAGATATGTTAAGCAAATACTCTCAAACTTACAGAATAAAATAGATCCCAATACGATAATACTAGGAGACTTTAACACCCCACTCTCACCAAAGGACAGGTTTACCAACCAGAGGATTGGCAAAGAAGCTACCGAATTAAGTGAGGCCATACTTCAAGCGGAACTAACTGACATCTACCAAGTATTTCACCCTAAAACAACACAGTGCACATTCTTCCCAGCAGCTCATGGAACTTTCTCCAAAATAGACCATATCATAGTTCATGCAATGAACTTAAGCAAATACCACAGTGGAATCAAGCTAGTTCATACTGCAGAAATTACTCAAATATATGGAAATTGAACAGCACACTTCTAAGCAATGCCTGGGTAATGGAAGAGATTAAAGAAGAAATTAAAAAATTCTTACAACTCAATGATAATGAAAACACATCACAAAGAAACTTGTGGAACACAGCAAAAGCAGTCCTGAGGGGCAAATTTATTGCCCTCAGTGCCCCATCAAGAAAATAGAGACAGACCAAGTAAATAATCTCATGCTGAAATTAAAACAGCTAGAAAAACATGAAAAAATGGAACCTAAAGTTACTAGACGGAGCCAGATAACCAAACTAAGAGGAGAGATTAATGAAATAGAGAATCGGAGAATCATAGCCAAAATTAACCAAACAAAAAGCTGGTTCTTTGAAAAAATAAACAAAATTGATGGACCATTGGCAAGATTAATTAAAAAAAAGAAGAGAGGAAACTCATATTTACAGGATTAGAGATGCCATGAGAAAAATCACAACACTTACCCAAGATATCCAAACAATTTTAATGGACTATTTTCAAAAGTTATACTCTCTAAAGAAAGAAAACCTGGCAGAAATTGATGCATTTTTAGAGAAATACAAGTTGTCTAAACTGAGCAGAGAAGAAGTAAATCAATTAAATAAGCCAATATCCTACACCGAGATACAGGAAGCAATCAGAAGTCTTCCAACAAAGAAAAGCCCAGGACCAGATGGATTCACAACAGAATTCTATAAGACCTTTAAAGAAGAACTAATACCCATACTCCTCAAGCTCTTCAGAGAAACAGAGAAGGAGGGAGCTATCCCAAACTCATTCTACAATGCCAACATCACACTCATCCCCAAACCAGGCAAAGACCCAACCAAAAAAGAATTACAGGCCAATTTCCTTGATGAACACAGATGCAAAGATCCTTAACAAAATCTAGCTAACAGAATCCATAAACATATAAAAAATTGTATACTATGACCAGGTAGGCTTCATCCCAGAGATGCAGGGATGGTTTAACATACACAAGTCAATAAATGTAATCCAACACATCAACAGAGCCAAGGTCAAGAATCACATGATTATCTCCACAGATGCAGAAAAGGCCTTTGATAAAATACAAAATTCATGTTAAAAGCTCTGGAGAAAATAGGAATAAGAAGGAACATTTCTTAAAACAATAAAAGCCATTTACGACAGATCAATAGCCAATATTATACTTAATGGGGAAAAGCTACAACCAATTCTCCTAAAATCAGGAACAAGGCAAGGATGCCCAATGTCTCCACTCCTCTTCAATATAGTCCTGGAATCCTTAGCCAGGGCAATAAAGCAAGAAAAAGACGTTAAAGGGATCCGCATAGGGAAAGAAGAAGTTAAACTATCCCTTTTTTCAGACGACATGATACTATACCTTCACAATCCCAAAAACTCCAGCCCCAAACTCTTAGAATCATAAATCACTTCAGCAAAGTAGCAGGGTACAAAATCAACCCACAAAAATCAGTTGCCTTCCTGTATGCTGACAATGTACAAGCAGAGAGGGAAATAAAGGAAGCAACCCCATTCACAATAACCTCCCCCAAAATGAAATATTTAGGAATTAACCTAACCAAAGATGTAAAAGAACTATTTAATGAAGACTATGAAAAGTTAAAGAAATTACAGAAGACACTAGGAAATGGAAAGACCTCCCATGCTCTTGGATAGGCAGACTTAATATAGTGAAAATGGCAATACTGCCAAAATTAATATACAAATTCAATGCAATTCCTGTTAAAAATCCCAATGACGTACATCTCTGAAATACAGAAAACAGTCCAAAAATTCATATGGAACAACAAAAGACCAAGAATAGCCAAAATAATTCTAGGGAATAAAGACAACATGGGAGGGATATCCATGCTGAACTTCAAACTCTACTATAGAGCCATAATAACAAAGACAGCATGGTACTTGCACAAAAACAGACCCGAAGACCAATAGAATAGAATAGAAGATCCAGAAATAAATCCACATGCCTACAGTCAGCTGATATTTGAGAAAGGAGCCTAAGACATACAAGGGAAGAAACACAGCCTCTTCAGCCACTGGTGCTGGGCAAACTGGGCGGCCACATGCAGAAGACTAAAAGTGGACCCCAGCCTATCACCATGCACCAACATCAACTCAAAATGGTTAAAGACCTTAACATTAAACCTGAATCTCTGAAACTACTGCAGGACACAGTAGGAGAGACACTTGAACTAATAGGCACAGGAAGGAACTTCCAGAACAGAGTCCCAGGGTCACAACAAATTGGAGAGAGACTCGACAAATGGGACTACTTTCAAATAAAAAGCTTCAGCACAGCTAAAGCTATCGCAACCAAGCTAGAAAGACAACCAACTAGTTGGGAAAAAATATTTACCAGCAATATATCAGACAAGGGGTTAACATCCTGTATATACAGGGAACTCAAGAAACTAATCCCTCCCAAACCTAACAAACCAATTACTAAATAGGCAAGGGAACTAAAGAGAGACTTCTCAGATGAAGAGATAAAAATGGCAAAGAAACACATGAGGAAATGTTCACCATCCCTGGTGGTGAAGGAAATGCAAATAAAGACAACCCTGAGATACCACCTTATCCCATTCAGAATGTCCCACAGCCACAAATCAGCCAACGACAAATGCTGGAGGGGATGCGGAGAAAGAGGAACCCTATTATACTGCTGGTGGGAATGTACACTTATACAACCACTTTGGAAAGCAGTCTGGAGGGTCCTCAGAAAGCTAAATATTGACCTTCCCTATGACCCAGCCATACCACTTCTAGGCATCTATCCTGAACAACAGGAACCAGTATACAAGGACACATGCACTGTTCACAATAGCCAGGATATGGAAACAACCCAGATGCCCCACCACAGATGAATGGATCCAAAAATTGTGGTATCTATACACAATGGAATATTATGCAGCCATTAGAAATGACAAAATAATGGCATTTGCGGGAAATGGATGGAGCTAGAAGGAATCATGTTGAGCGAGGTAAGCCAAGAAAAAAACAAATGGTACATGGTCTCCCTGATAAGTGGATGTTAAATCCAAAATGTTAGGTGATACGACAAAATTAACAGGACTTAAGAAACAAAGGACTTCCACTCATCTGGTCGAATCACTACTAAATAACCCCATGCTGCTGATCACATATATGGTATATATGTGTACACCAGAGGGGAACCAGGAAGATGACACAGAACTAGAGAGAATCAGGGAAAAACATACAACAGCGGGACCCATCAGCTGCACTGGACATTGACCAAAATGAACTAAGCAACTTAATGGCAGTGATGGGAGGGAGGGAACAAGTGGGAAAGAGGGAACAGCTGATGCTATGCAAAACAAAAGAAATGTACATATCACCCAATGTGGAAGAAATAACTGTACTGCAAAGCTCATAGAACTCATAAATGTTATAGATCGTGATAGACAATTTGCTCCAGGAAAGTTAGAATGTGTTTGTGACTTTAACTGAGCATCACTATCCCACAATACTGGGAAATTATGTAACCACTTAATCACAATACAAAATTTGAAAAAAATAGATAAAATTAGTGTACACAAGAAACGTAGCTTTATTTTCCTTTTAATATTCAATATGGATTCTCCACACACCAATGCATAATTGTGGTATCAGTGCCTCTAATGATTGTAGTGGTAATTAGTTTGATGCACAGAATTGTTTCCATTCATTTCTCTTTTGAAAAGATTTTTAGGTCTGGGAAGGTGGCTCAGTGGTAGAGTGCTTGCTTCGCATGCGTGAGGCCCTGGGTTTGATTCCTCAGCACCACGTACACAGAAAAAGCCGGAAGTGGTGCTGTGGCTCAAGTGGTAGAGTGCTAGACTTGAGCTGAAGAACTGAGGGACAGTTTTTTTTATCAGGAAGAAGATGCCACAGAGAAAACTATGTTGGATTTCATCTTCAAAAGTGGATAATTAATTAATTATGAAACATGTGCCACTTGCTTGAGTAGGATGTCAAGGAATATTCTCTTGTAACTATTAGAGTGTTTAAAGCCCTGTGAAAGTATTTAACAATGAGTTTCAAGTTTAAGATAAATTCTCCTATAATCTGTACTGGACACTCTGTTTTTAAGGAAAAGTTATACACACTCACTCACATCTTTGAATAAAATCTAGTAGTATGCAAAGTAGTATTCACCATGGTGAAAACACTCAGGTTCTGTATTTTCTGAACAGCAAATTTGTCTTCTCCTTTACGTGTGTGTGTGTGTATTTAAGTTTCTAAGTTTTTTGAAGTTGTATTTTGTATTACAAATACACGGTTTGCCTGGCACCAGTGGTTCACATTTGTAACCCTAGCTACTCGTGAAGCTAAGATTCAGATTTTCAGTATGAGGCCAGCCCAGGCAGAACTTTCCATGAGAATCTATCTGCAAAATAAAGAGCAAAAGCTTGGATTGCAGATGTGGCTCAAGTGATAAAGCATCAGCTGTGAACAAAGAAAGCCAAGCAAGCACGAGGACGTGAGTTCAAACTCTTCCTATTTTATTTTCAGTAGCAAAATCAGTTACTAATGTTAGAGACGAAATCAACCGGGGTAAATTTTTAAGATGAGGCATTTGACCCTGGGTGGTTTAACCCTGTGTGATTTGACCCTGTGTGATTTGACCCTGGGTGGTTTGACCTTGGCTGATTTGACCCTGGGTGGTTTGACCCTGGGTGGTTTGACTCTGGCTGATTTGACCCTGGCTGGCGAATTACCAGCAGCTTCCTTGCACAGAGACCTGGAGCTACCACAAGATTTGGAAAGCCCCTAACTACACGGAATAGATCAGAAGAGAGCCAATTAGCAAGGGGAACTGCAATAAGCTGGAAAACATAGGTAAAGCGTGGCCCAGGAGCCCAGGAGCCCAGCCCAGAAGTGTGGCCCAGGAGCGTGGCCAGGAGCCCCGGCCTGTGCCTGGACTCCCGACGGCCCGTGCGCGGCCACCGGCTCCCGCCTTCCCCTGTCCACGCCAGGCCAGGCGGGCAGCTCCGGGACTCCCTGCCTTCCGATCGCGGGACGCGCGGGTCATTTCTGGCGCCCCTGGCGCGCCCCTCTCACAGAGGACCCGCAGCCCTCCAGCGCTTCAGGAAACGTGGCCGAAGGCCGAGGCGCTGGCAGAGCTCAGGGCAGGGACGGGAAGGGCTCGGCACGCGCTCCTTCCCAGGGTCACCCCCCACCCCCCAGGCCTTCGCGGTGCCGTGGGAGGCTTCGCCTCCTATTTTCCGTCCGCCCGTTCGGACCCCGCGTTAGCCACCGCGAGTCCCGGCGACGGCGGTGGACGGCGCGCGGCTGAGCCCGTCGGGGCAGCTGTCCGCCCGCCGCCCTCCCGTGGGCAGCCTCCTGTTCTCCCCAGAGAAGCTACGTTCGTGTATTTGCGCGTAATGCGCGCTCCAGCTGGAGCCGCAGGAGAGCGCACACGGGTTCCTCCGTGGAGCCGCGGTGGGAAGGTAGACGTGGCCATGGACCCTTAGCACCCCGGCCGGGCAGTCATGGGAGGGGCTGCCAGGGAACAAAGCGGACTGTGAACACGGTGGCCCCCGCCAGCCTC
>NW_012267293.1:2593605-2612297 GCF_000151885.1 Dipodomys ordii | reverse complement strand
CGCCGTCCTGGGACTCGGGAAAATGCCACTGGACTGGGCACACACCACGGGAAAGCTGAGGGTGCCTTGTTGCTTTAGTAAGGGGCAGGAACCCCCCCGCCAGCCTCGGCCCCCCGGTCCTGCGTCCTCAGGCTCGTGGAAGTCCCGCAGGACAGACACTGCGCGCGGCCTCTTCTCCGCGCCCCTAGGTCTGCAGCTCCCCCGGACCTGCGGCCTGGCGCGGCCTTCGGCAAGCACCCTGCCTCCCTAGGATGTGTGATGTCACCTGGATCTTGCTCACAAGGCCTTTGATTCGTGGGGCGAGGTTACCGCAAATAATATTTTAAAAGCTTCTTGCGACTTTGCTACGTAAACCGTACTCCTCACAATGAACACGCACCGGGTCGGGGATGAATCGCTGAACATTTCCATCCTTAGATCAGAGGCTTCGCACACTAACGCGAGTATCACTTAAAACACTGTAACCTCGGCAATGCTTTCCTAATTAGCTGAGACACCGAAAATGGCAAAGCAGCCGAAGCCGCACTTTGCGTATCCCACGCTTTTCCATAAAGATCTGCCCTGTGTTCCTTCAGGCTGCTGCTTACTCACAGGCCAGACAGCCACGACGTCTATGGCTGCCCCTTACGTTCATGAGTTTTGTAAGAATCAGTCTCAAAAAGCATGGCATTAGAAGGCGCGGGATGCACTTCCTTACCCCAGTGCTCAGTTCGATGCGCGGTCCCAGATGTCTGGAGGAACTTCTCCAGTGGGACCCAGGCCGTCCTCCAGACTTCAGGAAGGGCAGCCTCCGTCCCACTCCCTCGGTGAGAACGCCGGGTGCCAGGGCCCCTTTTGACCGCATGCTTTGTGCTTTGTTCTGGCGGGAGCCAAGTGCACAGCATCCTTTGGAACCATAAAGGGCTCAGGGACCACCCGCTTGCTGTGCGCCTCGCAGCAGTGCGCGCTCCTCGGCACCCGCGCGGCCCTGGGCATTTTCACGCATCCCACAAGCATGTTTTGAGCCTGTGAGAGGCCGCCGTGGTCCCAGAGAAGGCACACTCACCAGCCAACCAACAGAATTAAAATCCTGCCCTCGTTAAGTTAGGATTCTAATGAGAGCCATTACTATTATTTGAATCCTTTGCCAAGCTTCCTAGTTATCTTTGGATATTTATCAGAGATTCTTGAGTTCCTTTAAAAAAATTAAACCAGCTGCAAGTGTAATTAAGATAGCATTGGATTTGTAAACTCAAAGAACTTCGGTAGTTTTTCTAATATCGCATTAATTTATTTAAAGGTTTTATTTCCCTCTATTCAGGTCGTTCACACCATTGCATATCTTGTTAGCTAGAAGACACTTAATAGAATAGTGGAATTCTTAATTTTCTGTCTTTTCATTGTAGAAAAGGCATTGTTTTATAAGGTATTTATACAATAAATATGTTCAACCTTCTCATTCATTATTGCCCTTTCCTCTTGATTATGTCTATGGTGTCAAGGAAATGAGACTTTAGTCTACAAATGATGCTTACTTTCCTCTTCCTTTAAAATCTCTCCACTGAAAATATTTCCCTTTTCTTACTCTTACAATATTGACTAACAATTTTATTCTCTACTGCAGTAGTGTACTTTATTAAGAGTAATATTTGGGGCCTAGGAAGGTGGCTCAGTGTTGAGTAATTGCCTTGCATGCATGAGGCCCTGGGTTCAATTACTCAGCACCACAGAAGCAAAAAAGCCAGAAGTGGTGCTGTGGCTCAAGTGGTAGAGTGCTAACCTTGAGTTGAAGAGCTTGAGGGACAGTGCCCAGAGTTCAGGCCCCACGACCTAAAAAAACAAACAAACAAAAAAACAAAACAAGTAGTATTTTCTATAGTTTATTGTACTCCATGTTAAAGAATTTTTTATTCCTAATTTTTTTACAAGTCATAAATACTTTAAATGATCAATAACTATTCAAGTAATTTTTCTGTTTTTACTGAAATGGTTCTATTTTTTTTATCTTTTAACTTGGCAAACTGCCTTAATACATTATTTACTCCTGAGATGTTATTATATTCCTGGGTAAATATTACTGCTTATGGTTTTTCAGACTTTGTTAGATTTCAATATACAGCAGTCTATGTGTACACAAGTTAAATAGATGTAAAATATTTTATTCTTCTGTAGTCTACTTTTTCTGAAAGCAAGATAGTATGTTTATCACAAAATATGCTTTTTAAAATTATAAGGTGTACAACACATAAAGTGCTCCAAGTGGTAAACTGTCTGTTGGCCATTTTTCCCAGTTATAAAATAAGTTGCATTTTCTTTTATATTTGGGAGTTTGATGTGTGTGACTCTTGAGGAATAAGTTTTACCAATAAAATCAACAAGAAAAGGTATAATTTAAATTTTTGTAAATAAGCCAAAAGAGACTCTAGAAAAGTTCACACCCACTAAACTAAAATTGTATAGTCTTAGTGATTAGTAATGTCCTGGAGTTTTCAGTGAGGTTCTACTGATGCCTCTTTGTTATTGAAGTATTGGCGCCAGATTCACAGAAGCCCTGGGCGCTCATTACGGAGGCTCCCACCTGCTTACGCCTGTGCCACACGGGCCTCTCGTGAACACAGGGAGACCGTGCATTGGAGTGTCTGGGTGTGTATTTTTTATGATACTTTGTACTTCATTATCGCTTACCCTTTGACCCTATTCTCCATAACTGTAGCTCAGACAACTCAGTTAACTGGATGGGTTTTCCAGAGATGCCCTGTGAAAGCGCAGCATGTTGGGTACAACATCTACAACAACAGATGACCCACAGCTGAGTGCCGTTCTTCTCAGTCTTCACTACAATCCTCGCTGCAACCGCAAGTAGCTTGGATTGTGAGGATGAAAGAAGGTTCATCACGTCTTCCCTTACCCTGTGTCTGTTTCTGCAAAACAAATTCACTGATGCATACTTTTAGTCCCCGCCCTACAATTGTTTTGGTCCTTTCCTGTCCTCTCTCTGTACCCATCCATTTCTTATATTTCCCTTTCCTTATATTGTTGTGGCAATATTAGATGCAGGGAAAAGGCTGACTTTACATGGTCATAACTCAGTGATACTAAATTTATTGATTAAGAAAGTTGCTTCTTGTTTTCTATGAAAAGGAAAATGGCACCACCTTCTGAGTAATATAACAGAATTATATGAGTTGTATATGCAAAGTAATTAGAGCCATCTATGTATCTATACCAATACATACATACATGTATATGTATGTATATGTATATATATGTGTTTATCATTTTTTTTCCTCTTAGTGGTCACTGACTTCCACCACAGCTACTTTGAACTTTATCCCAGGTTTTGGTGAACCGTATGTGTTTAATTCATATCTTTCAAGAGATATGTCTTCCTCCTGATGGAATTGTGTGATGGATCTGTGAATCCTGTGGAAATATTTTTCACACAGAGCCTTTGACAAGTATGTGGAATATAACCAACAATTTTGCAAGTTCCCATTGTTACAAATTAAACCTGGTCGCTAGGATGGTTGCTGAAATCAGTTGACTTACATTCTAACAGCGATGTCGCCACTCACCGACAGCGAGGAAGTGAAGACTGGATTGCCTCGTGTTACAAAGCCACTGCAGTTGAGAATTCCAACCGTTGCTTCTAATGTAGCCTACACTCAGAAGTCTACATAGCTGTGAATATTTAGGCGCAGAATCTGAGGAATAAAGTTTTACTTACGATTCTCACTGTGAATTAACTCAATTCTGAGGACCGGCCGCTCCAGCATAGTTGAGACACTCAGCGTGGTTGGAGTGGGAGTCCTTCCATGCCCAGCAGGTAAGAGGCTTCCTGGTGTGGCGTGTTAATTTCTAGCAGCCAGCAGCGTTTTGCACGCTATCCGGAGCAGGCGTCTGCGTGGTGGTTATTGGAAAGACCATCTTCCCAGCCACTCGGCTGCTCTTCCCAGAAGGGGATGTGAAAGGTCAGGTAAGTGATTTGCTGAGACAGTGTACTGGTGGGTCTCAGCTAATCTTAGCACAGAAAAATCTCACTTCCAAAAGAAGACAAAGCCCTTGGAGACAGGCTGGGTTAGTAAAAGCTAGTACTATTGTCATTTGGGGTGTTATTTTATGTTTAATAGAAAAATCTGGTCCATAGGTTGCTTAGAGGTAACATATACTTTAAGCTTGATTTAAAAAAAAAACACAATGCTTGAAAGCAATCAGTGTAGAAAACGATAATATAATAATAGTCAGAAGAATGAATCTTTCTTTGAATCAATTATTTTTCCTCTGTACTGAAGAAGTGGAAAGAATACTTTGAACATGGAAGACAGATAGAGTTTGCTCAGGACCAAATAAGAATCTATAATAGTAAAAACCTCAAAAATGTTGACAAGTCCCCTTATTTGTTACTGAGAGCTGGGAACCCCCAGAACTTCCATGCCTAAACTGACTCAAATAGCCAGTCTCTTCACTGGAGTCTGAATTCTCTGTCCTTGAGACAGTGGTGGCATGTTCAATGCCTCTGTTATTCTTACCAAAGTGAAATACGGCTCAGACTGTGCGGGCTGATAAATGCTCTGGGGCATGATGTAAATGCTCTTTCTGGAAATAACCAATTCATTTCTGCAAGACTTTAAATTATACTTGCAATCCTTTCCCCTTGCTCATTTGATAATGTATCTCTTCTCGCTTTCTTCTATTTATTAATTTCTTCCTCGCCTATTATTTGTCATTATGGTCTATGGTGGTTGTTTAACTTTCTAAAGCTATTTATAGCATTTGCATGAACAGAACTACATAAAATAAAGTAAGACTATGGTATAGATTGAGGAAACTCATTTTATAATATGATTAATTGTAAGTGGCTGCTCTGACCATAATAAATTAATACAAAATGTGGCTCCATCATATGGAGATATGCAACGAATAAATAATTCCCATGCTCTGCTTTAAGCAACATTTTATACCAGGCTGTATGACCATCAGTAACATGCTTCCAAATCGTTCCTTGGCAGTCCAGGCCACAGAACACTCAATTCAAGGAAGACAATTTAATTTTTTAATCTTCAGTGGTTTATTGGAGATTAGAGTTTCACAGATTTTCCTGTCTGGGCTGGCTTTGAACCATGATCCTCAGATCTCAGCCTCCTGAGTAGCTAGGATGACAGGCGTGAGCCACTGATGCCGGCTTCTAGTTTTTTAGTCTTAAATGTGTAAATAGCAGTGGGTTTTTTTTAAGGTTAACAGGATTATGTTTCTTTTTCATTGCTTCATTGCTTTGGTCATATCTGGGCATGCAATTTGAAGACCAAAAGTTAGGCCTGGTTGAACAGCAGAAGTTCCTTCACATTCAGTCTCGGTGGGCTGGAGAGATGAGGTGGACACCCAGGCCCACGCAGAGGCCTTGCTGGCAATGTCCACTGTGATGAAGCCTCAGGATGTTCTAAGGTACTGTGCATATCCAAGTCGCAATCGAAGTCCATTCCAAGCTGAGGAAGGCATTCTGGGGTGTTTTCCTTCATCAACACACAGCTTGTCCTTGGAAAGCAAACGTCACCCTCTTACAAGGAGCTGAACAGTCAGATGCCTTTTAAATGCGGGGGTGAAGGTGGGCTTTGCTCTGTGGACTCTGCTTTTGATGCCTTCCACTCCCTCTGAGTCTCCGCTCTCCTTCAGCTGCAGGCCAGAGGCTGGGCAGGCGCCTGGCACAGCTGCGGGTTGGATTTCTGTGGCTGCTGGCTGCCTTCCTCCGCTCATCAACCCCCCATGGTGCATCTGAACAGTGGCTGGCTCTCACCCACCCCTGCCAGTTACAGACAGCATGGTGCTGTTTCCCATTCCTCTTTATGGAATGAATTTGGCTTTTCACATAAATAAACGCTGACTTTTGAGTAACCGAGCATTGGTATAAACGATCAACTCATGTCTCAAAATAGAATTTCAGTATGTTTGTCTGTAAGTGACTGTAACCCTGAGGGTAGGTGGGACCCCCAAGGCCAGAATCTCCAGAACTTCATTCCTGACCCTCCTTTGAGTCCAAAAGGCCATGTTTATGTGGTAGAAATCCACACTGGCATACTGAATAGAAACTAAGGATAATAGAAACAGTAACAAAACCCACCTAAGTCTGCAGACCTTTCCCAGTGGCTTTGTCTCTGATGCACTTTGGGGGCCGCTGAGCTCCCTCCTCTGCCTGTCACCCCAGGGCCCCAGGTTGGGGGACCCCTTGTCAAGGCACCGCCACACCCAGTGGCACCCAATGGGCCTTGTCTTGCATCAAAAAAATGACAACCATCACCTGAGAACTGTTCTCAGAAGGAATTAATGGAAGGCCCATCCACCTTGAAGGAAACCGGTTTTTCCCCTCTGCCTAGTGAGGATGGGCGCATGCTGAGCAGGGGGCTGAGCAGTGGGGAGGTCTGCAGCTGCTCTGACTCCCAGCCCCCTCCCTGCAGAGGGCCTTCATCGGATCCCCAGGGGCCAGAATGCTCTTACTCAGCACAGGCTCCACCACCTGCCGCCCCCCCACATCCCACGTGCACTCCTGCATCCTTCCTCCTGCCACCATCACGCTTTTCCTGGTTCTCAGTGAGCTGGGACAGAGGGGATTCCATAGGCCACTTCAGAACGGACGCCATAAAGTATTCCCTGAAATCGTTCCGTTATCAGAGCTCGAAGACACAACAGACGCTCACTTCTTCCTGTTTCCAGTAACAACCAGTTTACAATCTTTTGCCAAGTAGAGTTTGCCAACCATTTGCTGCAGACCCCGAGTCAGATCCCTGGAAAGCGAATCGCCTACTTCAACCCCCGGTATTTAGGGGCATAGAGAATTTGAGTCCATTTCTGCCAGAACTCCAAGCTCCATGAAGTTCCGCCTTCGACTATCTTGATGTCACCTGTGAGAGTCCATCTTGTCCTCACTGTTTCCCACGTCTGAGCGCCGTCCTCTGCATTTGGCTTTTAGAAAGTAGATAGCAAATGCACTTGTTGAAATTTTAACTTGCGGAAGTGGCGCTGTGGCTCAAGTGGTAGAGCGCTAGCCTTGAGCTGAAGAGCTGAGGGACAGCGACCAGGCCCAGAGTTCAAGCCCAGTGACCAACCAAAATAAACACAAAACTCAGTACATGAAATTTTAACTTGCAATGAAGTTTTAAGGCAAGTGAATAAAATTAAGTGGAAATTTCAGGCATGCTTGCTCATAGTTTAGAGGGGAAGCTGAAAAGATCTAGTTCAGTCTCTAAAGAATATGCAAAGTCTTTAAATAATCACAATAAAGAGGTTCTAATTTGCTTGATGTTTGGAAAGGTCTGCAGCCCACAAGCAGGGGTCTGTGGACACGCTGCTCTGCGCCGCTCTGCTGGCTGCTCAGGGTAAGACCCCTCACACCTGCAGGTCTGCAGTCTGACACCCCACAGGAGCGCTTTTGTTTCTTCCAGTAAGACATTGATCTTTATCCTTCTATTGAAAGTTTACATGATTTTAACTCTTAAATTGAACTTTATTGTTTTAGCTTTCACAATTTAGCAAGGCTAAGAGGAAGCAGGAAATGCAGAGATCAGAGTAGTGAATTTCCAAAGGATACCAGCCCTCTAAGGAATGCTTGGAACATGTTCTCATTAACCATTTCCAAGTGTCTGCTGAAAATACATTTAACTGTCTGTCTTATTCTTCCTTACATTTCATGTATAGACCTCCAAATCCAGAACTGTTACGATTCTTCACATGGTAGAAGAGCTATATAAATTCTACATTTTACTCTAGGCTTTGCAGGTGGCAAATATGTAATTCTGCCTCCAGTAGCGCAGAGTCATGGACCAAAACACAGCTCAGCAGAGGAGGGAGGGGATAGCAGACTAGCACTGTGAGGATTCCTCACTTGGAGTATTGATTTTCTTTTTTCATTCTTATGCAGTTTCAGGCTTAAAAAAATTAATGCTTTTAATTTCCTTTTTAAATGTAAACTTTTAATGGCCATATAAAAACAGTAAAGATTGCAAATGCAATATGGAGACATTTTAACAGGAACATTTTAAAGCAATTTCATTTTTCAAAACAAAATGGTATGCAGTTGTAAGCTGGAAGAACCAGAGTACTAGTGCTGACAGCTAGTCAAACTGATTTGGTTCTCATTACTACTCTCATTACTACTGCAAGATGGCCACAAACTGTATAGTAACAGCCTGTCTGTAATGCACCATTGACCTATGGGAAAACACTCTCCCAGGCTCCTTCATCTATTTAACTAATATCAATTTTAAAATAATGTACCTGCACACAGGACTATCTGAAGGAATACTTTCTTATTAAAAAGAATCTGTGGGGCTGGGAAGGTGGCTCAGTGGTAGAGTGCTTGCTTCACATGCATGAAGCCCTGGGTTCGATTCCTCAGTACTACATACACAGAAAAAGCCAGAAGTGGCACTGTGGTTCAAGTGGTAGAGTGCTAGCTTGAGCAAAAGCAGCTCAGGGACAGTGCCCAGGCCCTGAGTTCAAGCCCCAGGACTGGCAACAAACAAACAAACAAAACAACAAATCTGTTGGGCTCTTTCAGAATCCAGAATATTTTCTACAATTTTTGGAGAAGAACCGAACCCTTTTTCTCCTTTGCTTAGTGTATTGTGACCTGTGATCCCACATTTCAGCATTTGTTCCTTGTGGTTAGCCAAGTCTATGCTGCAGGCTGAATGAACGAATGAACGTACATCTATGAAAATTTGACATTGGCCATAAGGCAGAGTTGCAATTCTAGCAATACTGCTGGCAGTATTATCCCTTGAAGGACTCTGCTTTGAGAATGAAAAATATGCCACTTATTTTTCTGTAAATGCTTTCTTTTGCTGAAGGCCCAACAATTGGTATTTTCAGATCATCAATGGAAGCTAAACTATGATTAACAAAGCAGATGGAGCTGTGAAGAGATAAACTCTGTCATAATTTATTTATGCTAATGGACTACATTCTAAATTGAGTTTTGCAATTAAAGTATTTTTACAATATGCAGCAATCACATACAATGTTCTTCCTATGTAAGCAAGGCACTGTTGTGTGTGTTCTGCATATGTTACTTTATTTCTTATAACAAGATGTCTCTCCCGATGTTGCTCTCTTGCTACACATGAAAAACAATTCCAGAGAGGAATTTAAGATAGTTGAGTGCTGAAGTAGGAAGCCAGAAGTGTTAAACCGAGTTCTATAGTAAAGCCACGTAGAAACTAGATTACTATTGAAGTGTATGAGGACTTCTCGCCATTTGATTTGTTTCATATTTGACTACTCTTCACTTATCTACTCATTTGGAGCCATTTTCTGTCTTGTTTATCTTCTCTGAGTAGGATGCAGCATGGCTTAAGCACCCTGTGCAGTGCTGGTTTTGAGGTGGATTTGTTTGCTGTGGACAGTTTTTATTTCTCCTATTATGAATGATAGTTTCAGTGGTTTGAATTGCTTCCTTTTAGCATTCTAAATCCATCATCCCACAGCCTCATTTCTATTAAGGTTTTTGTGGAGATAGCTGATATTATTCAGATGGGTTTATCTTTTAGGTAATTTGATGTGCTTTCAATATTCTTTTCTTGTTCTCTGTACCTGATGTTCTAACTATAAAATCCCATAGGGAAATTCATTTTTGACTTCTTTGTTTGGAATCTTAAAGATTTTTTGGTACCTAGATGAGCTTCTTTTTTTCAACATCTGGGAAGTTTGTTTTACTTTGTTGACCATGTTTGCTATGTCTTTAGACAGCACTTCTCTTATATGCCTATCTTTCTAAGTTTGATCTTTGTGTGTGTGTGTATTTGACTTTATTGTCAAGGTGATGTACAAAGGGGTTACAGTTATGAGTAAGGTAGTGAGTACATTTCTTGTCTAATGTATTACCCCCTTCCTCACAAATATATATTTTTTCTCATTCATTTTCCTTCCCCTATTGAATGTCCTATTATATCTATTTTTAAGCTCTGATATTCTGTCTTCTATTTCATTTACTCAGCTGAAGAGAGTTTCATCTTAGCTATTTTTTATCCAGGATGACAGTTCAATATTTTTCTCTCAGAATTTCTGTCTTTATTTAGATGCTTTTACATGTCTCACATTGATTGCTTTTTTTAATTAGCAGTTTTTATGTCATTTGGCTGTTTATCTGTATTTAGTTCATTTAGATGTTTATTTGTATTTACTTTGATTTTATTTAGCCTTTCATTTGAATTCTATTTGAATCAATTTAGCTATTTGTTCACCTTCTCTTGATTTCATTGAATTTATACATGCCATCATTCATTATTCGTACCCAATTCCTTTGAGCTCAATATTTGGGAATTATTCCACTGTTAATTGGATCATTTGTTGTGTGGTTGTTGACTTGTTGCGATGTCATCTTACTTTCTCTCCTTTCATATTTCTTGTGTGAAGGATTTCTCTGAAGTTAACTCATGGCTTGGGTTTTGATCACCTGAAGTCTTTCTTTTGAATTATCTCATATGCTGTGGCACTGCTTGGTATTGGCATAGTTGATGCAACATAGCCTGAATGTGTTATTCATTAATGACAAATTAATTGAATCAATACCAAAGCAGATGTTTACATAAAATAAAGTCAATAGTAACATCACTTATACAACTAATCATTTATATATGAAGGAAATTGATATTCTTATATGGTGAAGTAAGAGGTAAGAAAAATGAAACTTATTTGTGTTGAATTTAAAAATACGTACATGAAAGGGGTTGGATAGGGTCAAGGGAGGGGGAGGGAGAATGCAGTTAAAGGTCAGTGTATACCCTACAAAAATAAGAAAAGTGAGGGAAAAGCTGGTTTGAGAGTGATGAGTGAGAATGTTGGAAGATTTGACATGGATCAAGATGCACTGTACTCACAGGCTGCTTTGTTGAATGGCAACTCCTATGGACAATTACTTCAAGATATTATATATATATACACATACATATACATATACACATATATGTATATATTATATTATATCTATCTATATCTAATATATATATTAGATATACATATATACATATACACATATATGTATATATATATATTATCTCTCTCTCTCTCTCTCTCTCTCTCTCTCTCTCTATCTATCTATCTATCTATCTATCTATGTATTGGTTGGTTGTGGAGCCTGAACTCTGGGCCTGGGTGCTGTCCCTCAGCTCTTTACCTCAAGGCTAGCACCCTACCACTTGAGCCACAGCGCCACTTCCAGCTTTTTTTGCTTATGTGGTGCTGAGGAATTGAACCCAGGGCCTCATGCTTGCAAGGCAAGCACTCTACCACTGAGCCACCTTCCCAGCCCAAGATTGAAAATATTTAAAAAAAGAAGAAATTAGAGAAATGATCAAAAAATAATAATGAAGGAAGATGGCTGACTTCTGCCAGAAGCAAAGCAAACAGAACAGAAAATGAAAATGAATAAAATGTGAAGAAAGAAAGAAGCAAATTAAATTAAAATAGAGGGAGACCAGACTCCAGGGTGGAGCCGATTCTTACAATGGTTCTGGATCCTTCTGGACAAGGCTTGCATTTTGTTTCTTTTGGAGACTTCATTTTCACTTTCCTCCGCCGCCATCTGTCCACTCCCCAATGTGCTCCTCTAGCCTCCTGGCTCCCCACTGCTGGATGTGGTTGCTTACCTTCGATCTCCCTTCTGCATCATGGCAACGCAAGGAGCTGGTGGCTGTCAGCATGCCATCTGGAGTGTCGCAGCTCATTTTTTGGAAGGGTCTTGCTAATATTTTCTCCCAGCTGTGCACCACCCCAGCTGGTAGAATTGTTCATCTAGCACATGGTTTTAGTCAGTCAGGACAGGCACGGCAGAGCAGTTCTCTAGAAGCAGACAGAGCTGTATCAGGAGGCTCGGGCAAGGCCTAGGCCTCCACAGCAGCCCCTGGTGACAGACTTCAACCAAGCCCAGCTTCCAGTTTCACCATCTCCCAAGAGCCTTCAGATTTGGGATCTATCCATGGATTAAGCCATTCATGATGTCAAAGGTTTCCTGATACACCCGTCCTTTGAAATACCTTCACAGAACCACCCAGAAGTCTGCTTGACTAATGTTCTAGGTATCTCTTAAATTAAATTAATCAAGTTGACAATCACAGTACCATAGCCAAGCACTCTGGGTTTGGAGATGGAAGAGTCATCATCAGAGGGATAGGGCTAAGGTTTAATTGATGGAGGTCTTGCTTATCAAGCATGAGGTCAGTACCACTAAAAAAAAGTGATAGAAAGATTAACCAAGCGATCACATGTAGCAATCAAGTGTTTATCATTTTGAGTATATCCGAACTATGAGACTGGGACTTTTCAACAAGTTGTGTTCCCCCAGGTAGTGTCAGATGTTTCCTCATCCACCAATGCATTCTGCTGTGGGTATGCCAGTGATTTTCCTTAGGTACCTTGTACATTCATTGCACCCAGTTTTGAAGTAAAGTGAGTCAAAAAATATGATAAATGGCTTACAGGGTATGGGGCTAACAGTTGTTAAATATACCCATAACTACTACTAGGTAATATTAGCTGTTTAATTTTTAGTATATTTTTCTTTTGCAGACAGCACTTTATTAATAAGCAAATTAGGGATCAAAGAGACAAATTTGCTACAACCTAGATTTGAAATTGAGTCTGTTGGCTTTCCTCTTACTTTGTCACTTCACTCATTGATTCAATTTTTTTCATATGAAAATAATTTCTAATGATCCCACATGCACGAAGCTTTGTGGGTGTGAGTCAGAGGATGTCAACGTCAGACACACACAGTAATTGCAAAGCAGAGCTTGTCAGATCAGATGTCACATCGCTGCTCCGAAACACATTTAGCCAAGGAAATGACATGAGATTTCAGAGAAAAAGTATCCACAATGACTTTTTAATGAAGATCCAGGGTGAGCCAGAAAATCCATGCATGACTCACTTTTCCATTATGATGTGTTGTGATGGTTCTATTTGCAATGTGTCATGGTGGACAGTTCACGTTAGTGCTGTTGGAAAGGCTCTTTTGGACAGTTAATGCTTAAGTTTCTTCATTAAGGAGGAAGATGAAAATCTGCCACTGGCCTCTATAGCTATTGTAACAATCATTCAAACGGATAAGGTCACTACTACAGTTTCATTCCCTAGCACTTGTGTTTTTCTGTGTGATGACTTAGAAATGTCTTCTTCATTCATCAAAACGTAAGACTTGCTAATACAAGTCAGGCCAGCAGTACCTCAAGTAACAATTAAAAAGTGCAGCCATCATTTATCCGTAGCCCCTTCAGGCTTCTCCACGGGTCTGCGATGCCCGAAGTCATCCTACCAAAGGAATTAGTCATGTGTGAAAGTAACCATCTTCTCCCTAAACAAGTTCCTTCTGAAGCTGCTGTCATAATTAACCTCACGGATTATCTCCCCACCTAAGCCACGATCTTGTGACTGGACTTTAATCATGAAGTCTATGTGGTTTATTTTTCCTGCAGTTTCAAGACCATGCACCCTCTAATCCACATGTCCTTATTTAGAGGTTCCATATTCCCTCTTTGTTTCACTATGAAAAAGACCTCATTGATCTTTATGCCTTGAGTTTGGCCCCAACATACAACCTCTACGTGTATCCCGTGCTGATGCAGTGATTCTCCCAAACTGTAAACAACCAGAGTTCTGCACTGACAGGAAACTGTAATGCCCACAGCAGTGTCCCCAGCACATAACAAAGGTTCGCTCAATAATGTATTGAACTGCTGCTTGCAAAGGAGGTATATTTGGGGCTGTGAGGATAGTCATAACTCTAGTTAGAGATGAAAGTACACCTCTCCCTTAACTAAAGAGGAGACTCAGAGACAGGAACCTGGCTTTGTTGGTCACTTATATGTACAAATTAAGAACAAGGTAGTAAACGTCATTAGGAAAGATGTCTTAACAGTCATCAAGTCGTTTCTACTTGATTCTGGAACATTATGAGTGTGTACATGTTCCATTGTTAGTACTCACAGGGAAAAAAGAAACAAAAAGCCCATGTATAAATTCAGTAAAGCTCCATGATAATTCTGAGGGTAAGTCTGATAGCTACTATAACTTAAACACAGGAATGCCCAACGCTTAATCATTTGCTAGGGGTATTAGGACTTGAAATAGACAGAATTTAGACTTGATTTTGAGGGTGCTGGGATCTTAGACTGCAGTGGATGGCGTTGTGTGCAGGACTTCTGTCCTCACTGGTACAGTCTGTGGACATGCAGCTGACATCGCACACGGCACTATAGTGCACAATGTACATGGCCCTGCTCTTCCGAACTGAATGGGAATCTCTATTACAAATAGCTACATCAGTTCTCCAACTGTTACTACAAAGGTACTTCAATACAAAATGATTTTCCAAGTGTCATAATGAAGGTACGGACAAGGGATGTCAGGGTGCCGAAAGGAACCACAGGTAATAGGAGAGAGATGTGGATGAGGAAGAGCCTGCCGGATGGACCTCCTATTCCATGCCCGACTTCCAGTCAGCAGATACCTGAGCAAGCACAAGAAGACCACTGGTATTCCAGAGACTGGTAAACTAAACATTCACTATTTGTGCTTTGGTGGGGTTTAGATTCTGCTGGGGTGGAGGAGAAAGAGAATAAACAAAAAATTCAGCTGATAATTATTAACACATTACAAATACTAAAAATAAAAATTGGGAATCAGACTACAAAGATGATCTTACTTTAGAAGGGGTCACAAGGGGCTCCTCAAAGAGAAGAATTTTGGGTCAATGTATTAGTAGTCTGTTGCTGCTATAACAAGTGATCACATAGCATTTTTTATTTTGCTTTTCCAGTTCTAGAAGTTAGAAGTCTCAAATTTCACTGAATTCAGTATCTGAACATTGAGGTGGTCCTCATGGAATCACAAGAGAGAATTCCCGTCTTGCTTTCCAGCTTGCATGGACTGCCTACACCCTCTGACATGCGGTCTTATCCTTCATCTACACGTACGTAGACTGTTATGAAGCTGAATTCATCGAGGTGAGCATACTGGTGGCTCCCACAAGGTAGAGTGAAACAGCCACCTTCCAACTATTCCCCATCGACCTAGCCCAATCTCTGCATAGCCAAGACTGCATGCCCAGCTCCCTGCTGAGGTGGAGGTCTCACTAGTTATCTTTCTGATGAGTTTAGCCTCAATCACGATCCTCCCAATTATTGCTGACTCAGCATCTAGGCTACCGAATCTCAATCACATATGGATTTCTGTAACTGCCCTCATTAGCAAACATAGGGTGTCTTAGGGCAGAAAAATATGTGACAACCTGACAACCTTTAAAAGATGGAAATGTTGGCTTCAAGCAAGCTTACACACTTTCAAAAAGTCATTGTTAGTTTCTGAATGCCTGTCACAAAACGGGCACAGCAGTTGAGTCTGATGTGGTAAGGCCTCTGAGAGGCAAGCAGAGCCATGGCGTCCATCATGGGCTGGATTTTTACCATCTGTTGATTTAAAATCATGCCACGTACATATCACTGACTTACTAATAAGAAGGCACATAAAGAATTACACACTGAGCCATGAGCTCAAACAGGGTGAGAGACTGGAAAAGGGACATTATTAAAGGCAGCTAGAATCAAAAAGGATTTTGTTTGGTGGTGCTACTGTTTGAACCAACAGCCAAGTGTCCCATTGTTGAGCCAGACCTCCAACCTACTTTTCACATTGGTTACTTTTGAGATAAGGTCTTGCTTCTTGTATCTAGACTTTGATCCTCTTATTCTAGGTT
Source organism: Dipodomys ordii (assembly GCF_000151885.1). Classification (NCBI taxonomy): domain Eukaryota; kingdom Metazoa; phylum Chordata; class Mammalia; order Rodentia; family Heteromyidae; genus Dipodomys; species Dipodomys ordii. The sequence goes on along the minus strand of NW_012267293.1, from coordinate 2,596,579 downwards.
CTTCACTGTGGCCGAGATGACAGGCACTCACTACCTTGCTCGGCTTCTGCCATCCAGAAGCTTTCTCCTGGACTTTCCATCCCAGAATGACCTGAAGCCATGATGTCTCCAATCACAGCCTTTCAATCCTCCACCACGCCCCGCTGAAATCTATTTGCTCTCAATCTCAATTTCACCCCTACCTACCTCTTTATTTGCAACTACACTTAGACCTGTAAGCCTTTAGTTTGTATTTTCCTATTTTATCATCTTATAAAATGGTGGTCTCAATACTTAAATTGTACAGTATGTTTTAATGGTTGTGTATTTTTCATAAAAAATATTCATCATCTTTTAGTAAGTGCTTTCTGAGACATTGTTGTTTTAGACATATATTACTTTTATGAAATCATCCCATAAATGCATTATGGAAAGAGAACCCCTAAATTTTATAATGTGGATCTAAAGTTGAGATATTTTATATAAAATTTAGACAGTTTTCTCTAGACTCAGATCCTCTGGTCAAGAGCTGTGTGCCTGTATCAGATGTTTCCAATCCAGCATCTGTGATTCCTCCCGCTTGACAGCTTGATTGTGAGAATGTTTGCATCATTGCTCCAGATAACTGTCTTCTCTAACAGTCTAAGTATCTCACTTGATTTCTGAAACATAGGTGAAATTTAAGAGCAGAGGGCACCTCATTGCTATAAATACTGATCACATCACACAGAAGTAGGAAACATATACAGAGTAAAGGCACAAATGATAGCAACAATCTTTGGACTATAGTAAGAGAAAAATAATACGTTAATTTGCAATGTCTGAGAATTGTTCCTCTCTTGTCTTACCAGAGCTGGTAAGTCTAGGAGCCTGAGGTTCCACATCTGTTTGGATTCTGATTTAAACTCCCCACAAGTGCCCTGGCTCTCTGGGTGAAGTCCTCTCGTGAAGCTGGATGTTGCCAGATCAAGAGGCAACATCTCATCTGGCCACACAGAGAATCCCAGTTGTCCTCTGCAGAACATGTGCATGTCTGTTACAGGTATGGTGGTGTCCACGTCGGTCAGCCTCTGTATGAACTGCCCTGATCTGCAATCTCTGACAGCTGGACATCCTGCCTCACGTTCGCTGTGTCCCTGGGAAGCGCAGTCTCTGTTGAAGACCCCGCAGCATGCACAAGGTTCCGTGTGATGCTGTACAGACCACAGGCATTTGTGTGGAAGGGGAAATGTACCAGCAACTTGTGTGTAGAACTAACTCAGATTAGTGCTGGTTGGATAGAGATGGGGAACTGTAAATAAACAAGGCATTTTCAAATCAGAAATACTTCTCAGAACTGAAAAGCCTGGTATTTTCCACCTACCACTTGTGCAGGAGAAATGAATACAACCATTAATTTATATAAACTCGGCTCTTTTGTTACTGTACCTAGTGAAGCACGATGAGCTGACAAGGTGGGAGAGGAGCAAGGGCAGGGCAGTTTACTGCATACCTTGGCGGCCATGCTGCCAGCAGCCCCTCAGGTCCCTCACCACCTGAAGTTCCCAAGGTAAAGCTGAGACCCTCCCTCCACCCCCGGCTTCCGGCAGAGAGCTCTATCTACATGGGAAGTCCAGCCTTCCTTCAGGTATTGTGGGCCAGGCGAGGAGGGATTCTTTCTTCTAGGTCTCGCTCATGAGGCCGGTGGTGGCATTTCTACTAGACTTCCACAGCTCCCACGGGAGCAGGGATCCTGTCACACGCTGGGCAGGGCGCCCCGGAGAGCGCCGTGCTCAAGCATGCTGAAAGCATTTGCTTTAGGAGCTCCGGAATAAATTTAAAATACGGCCTGTCTGGCAATTTCAATTTTTAACAACCGCCCTTAAAGGGCAGCCAGACCAGACTCAAGAAAGCAGAAGAAGGTAAGTTTGGGATGCAAATGAAGGCAGGCCAGCTGGCACAGGAGGGGAGGGCGGCAGGCTGAGCGTGCTGGGCGAGGCTTTAAGGCCAGTCGCTGCAGTCTGTTCCGCGATCTGGGAGAATTCTCCGTGGCAGCACCGGCTGATTGTCAAAGGGCGGTCCAACGTTTTCTTTTCAGACTTCGCAGTGTTAAGTCCAGTTTTACTGCGGACACAGAACTGCAGGTGTCAGGGAGGACGACGTGAGGTGCCCCGTGCTGTGGGGGGGAGGGCTCTGTGCAGGCCTGCAGACGCTGCCCATCCGACCGCAGCGGTGCCCTCTGCAGGCCGAGGAGAGCTGCTCCGCGCCTCCTCCGCAGCCCTCTCCCTTTTGGATCTCTGGGCAGTGGGAGCTGTCAGATCTGATTCAGAAGCACGAGAAGCACGATGCATATTTCCAACAAGTCAAGCCGGAAGGAGGCTGAGAAGATTGATCTGCTGTTCTCTGAGGCTCAGCGGAGGGAACCCAGGACGCAGCAGGCTGCTCGGCAGCCTCAAAGGCGGTGCAGCGTTCTCCAAGCAAAGATTCCCCCAACAAAGAAGAAAATGCATTTCTCTCCCAACCCCACACAAATGAGGTCAAGCAAGAAAGACAGACACCAGGACCGTGTGCGCATTAACTCATCACCAATCATAAAGTATAATTCAGAGAAAATATTAAGTATTGAATATCAACTGCGACCAAAGCTCAAGGAAACCCTATAAAACCACAAGGAGTCAAACATGGCAACCGGCAATGGCCAGTGTCACCTGACCTCCATTAGACAGAAACATTTTATTGACGTAGCACTGTTCTGTGAGTGCCCGCGGATGTAGCCCACATCCACCCTGGTCCACAGAGCCACATCCTTCGAGGCGGAAGGCGCGTCTGGCTCTCTGCAGGACTGGCAGCTCACGAGCTGGAACCATCGCCTATCCGCATCTGTAACTCTCAAACTAGAACAAAGCACGGAGCTGAGCACAGGCAGGGGCGTGAGAGGCACCGGGGAGGGAAAGCCAGAAAGCCTGCTGACTGGATGCCAAGAAGGAAGGCTGCAGAAGATGGAGGGTGGTGGCTG
>NW_012267293.1:2579945-2593555 GCF_000151885.1 Dipodomys ordii | reverse complement strand
AATTAACTCAAAAACCCAGAAAAGAAGCTGTGGCTCAGGTGGTAGAGTACTAGCCTTGAGCAAAAAGCTCAGGGACAGCACCCCACCCCTGAGTTAGGACCAACACACACACACACACACACACACACACACACACACACACACACACACACACACCCCACCCCATCCCACACTCCACCCCACAGAAAACTGTTAGGAAAAAATAATACAAATTTTCAAATTAGGCTAATTGGTTTTTTTTTCTTTCTTTCTTTTTTTTTTTTTTTGGTCATGGGGCTTGAACTCTAGGCTTGGGCATTGTCCCTCAGCTCCTCAGCTCAATGAGACGAGTGCTCTACTTGAACTACAGCTCCACTTCTGGTTTTCTGGTGGCTTATTGGAGATAATAGTTTCACGGTCTTTCCTGCCCAGGCTGGCTTTGAACCACCATCTTCAGATCTTAGCCTCCTGAGTAGCTAGGATTACAGGCATGAGCCACCAGCGCCCAGCCCTTATTGTAATTTCTATTGTATAAAATACCAGTGTCTCCCCCTTTTCTCATTTCAGTTTATAAACACAAGTCATTAGGACATGTTTGCAGTTCATAACAGCTTTAGACTCTAGAAGATGATCTTTGAGCAATGATATGACAGAAAGGCTCCAATTTGACACCACATTTGATTTTGTTGAGCCTCTAGTTTCCTTTACTTTGATTCATTTTTTTCCCTCGGATACACTCCTTCCCACATTGACTTGATTTTAGACTCTTGTGCATGTCCTTAGGAGCACATTGTGACAGCCACAGAGCTTCTTTGCTCAGCATTTTCCCTGCCTGAATAGAGAAGCGAGAGGGAGAGAGAGGCTGTGCGGCTGGTTATGGGCGTGCTGTCGTCCATTCCGTGGCTGATTCTTGTCACACCCCACTGACACTCACAGTCCGGAAATAGACCCAGGCAGTGCTGGCAGCAGAAGGATCCATTGGAATTGCTAGCTTCTTTCGAGTACATTTAACCAAGTAGCAGAGGCACAGAGCCTCCTTCCCCAAATTCAAGCGTCTGCTAGCAGACACCCTTATATTACTCCTGGGTGGGAGGAACTCATGGGGGAGCTGCAAGAACAGCTCATGGAGAAAGAATTACCATTTTATATTTATTACTTTGGCTAGCTTAAGTGCCACAGGAATAGATTCATTAAAGAACAATTCCCCAACAATTTGACTCTTGCTTGGGAAACTATTTTTAGGGACCATCTAGTCAGTATTGTTATTTTTAAGACTTTAAGATGCATGCTAGTCCTTTAGTAAAGAACACTGCAGGACCGTGTCAACATGACATAAATAGTAAAGACCTGCTCATCAGCTTACAGTAAGAGAAGACAATTGGTGCTGAAAATCTGTATTCTTAAAAAAAGATACCCAGGTTTGGGTTTTTTTTCCTCAGTAATTTTTATTGCTAAGCTCCAATGCAATTCCATTTCATATCTTTCATACGATGATGCTAATCTTGTAGTTTAGCTTTGCTTAGCTGTATAATCAGACAACTAGGTTTTCTCAAAGCCACAACCTGAAAGATAGCTCGTACTTATCTTAGGCACAATTTGAGGTTCTGGGCAAATTTTCTTCAAAGCATGCTGTCTCAGGTCGGCCTGCTGGCACATGCCAGGGCCACCATTACACAGGACATGCCTTCCATGTGCCTCCTTGCTGGCCTTCTCTCCAAGTCTTCTTCAATATACAATTTGATCTAGAATAGCAATTTGTATATTTCATGCCCCATGACCAAAGCAGTAATGAGGACCTACACTAGATTGTCTGTACTGGAATGAAGCACTCCTGAGAAAGTCAGCTATGTTCCCAGGGCAGTGCATCCTGTGCCCACAAAAGACCTGTCACCATTGCCCAGGCTCCACTGACCAGCCCACCCCGGGGCCTGCCCACACCGAGACTCCTGTGCACACTCAATTCCCTCCTCCGGGAGCTGAGTAGGGTAAGTTCACCACAGTGGAGAAACCGACCAGGAAGGGCTCTTAAAATTGATGTCTTGCCTTTCCAGGATGTGTGGTCTTTTACTGTGCATTCAACGGAGCGTAGAATTAATGTAGTATTAGAGACTAACTTTAGAGATAAATTCTGAGCTGCTTCTTAGAATGACCTGAAGTTTTAATATTGTTCATTAATCTGTAACCATTATGAAATGCTACTGTGATATCGTATACTGTTATCTTTACATGACTGTGCATTAAAGGGGGGGTTAGAAGTGGATTAGGTAAGCAAAATCACCTCTTAATTCACATTTTAGATGAGTGTTGGTTTGTTGGACAAGCAGGATGGAATTTTCTGTGAATGCTGTTCTTATGAGCCTTGTTCTTTCTGTCCATTCAGAAATTTAATATATTTTAATTATTTGCAAATGTTTGAAAGAAGGACCATCACTTACCTTTGAGTTTAACACTGTACCTTGCACATCGCCTGTGTTCAAAAAATGTTTACTAGATTAATTGCTTAATGAATGAATAGTGAATGCCTGAGGCAAAAATCTTCAACTGTGTTGCAAATTACCCAAATCACTGGAGACACAGATATGTGCGAATAGGACATTTTTACTAGCTCCTCCTGAATGAGCATGCAAACATTTCTTAAAGTATTTGTTTTCTGTTTTGATGCAGTATTTTGCTTCATGAAAAAATGCATATTAAATGCATATAGCTGAGCCATAACTTCCTAAATTCAGAATTTAAAAATACATTATTAGCAACTTGCAATGTCTTAAGTGGAGTGGGTGCCCTTCCCTTCTGTCCAGGGCTGATGACAATGGGAGAGGACTGTAAACACGGGACTCCTGCCAAGCATCCGTAGGTCATCATTCTGTGATTATTCAGCATTCGTAAAGTTAGCCCAATGTTGAGTCAACTTTCAGGTTGTTTCCCCTTATCATCCTGTACTCTTGACTAGATGTTGGTTATGATGAACGTCTCTTGTTAGGCTTTGCCCTGCACTAAACAAAGCCAATGCCCTTATGTTTCTCCAATTAGCATTATTTATGTAAATTCTCTAGTAAGTCAATCAACTTAGATACCCTTTATTGTGACATACTGTCAAGCCTCTGAGTTGTTGAAGACCTGTTTATGCTTTGGCTAAATGGGAGCATTGTTTGCTAGATTTTAACATTGTTTAAATGTTTTAGGGAGTTCACAAATATGCTAAGCAACTCCACAGCAAATTATTCTCTTCTAATAGACTTAGTGGATTTTTAAGTTTTAGTGAAGCAATAAAAAAGAGAAATTTAGTCTGAGTTGACTTGATATTCAACTGAAAAATCTACTCAGTCATCCCCTGGCTCTTAAACAATACAACTTGTCTCTCTGGGTAACTCTGACATTCTTCTTGATCATTTTCTGTTTCTAAGCTATAAAAATGTAAGAGTCTCTCAGCTCACTGGTTATCACAGCTCTTCTCCAAACTGACACAAACTCAGATCATTTCCTGAATGAGGCACTTTAACACGTGGGAATGAGCGCTGAACTCACGTGATGTGAAGGCTCTTGTCTCTGCTTTCTGTGGTCCCACCAGCAGACCTGAACCGTGCTGTTTATTCAGTGTTCTCTCTCAGATTTCTGAAGGCTGGAGTCTGAAATCGAATGTTCACATTTGGGGAGCGTTTTCTTGTTGCAACATAACCTGGTGGGGAGAGTCACAGGGTAAGAGAGAGCAAACTAGCTGGGGTCTGTCTCTTCTTACGACACCACTGGTTCCCACGTGGGTCCCGCCACGATGATTCACGTAGCCCTGTTTCTCTCCCCAAAGCCTCGACTCCAGACACCTCTGACCCAGAATTACATTTTCCTACTCTTCTGTGATCTGCTTTAGCTGACACGTGTTAACTGCACAATGAGGTCATATCTTTTTCTCAGCATTGCGTCTCAATTCTGAACCTAGTGTTCACTGACCTATCTGCTCTATCGCTGAGCCATGCCTCCAGCCCTGTTTTGCATTGGTAATTTTGGAGATAAGGTCTTGCTTTTTTCCCAGCCTGTGGCTGAACCATGACTTTATTAGTGTATGATTCCCACAGAGGCTGAGATGATGCGCACATGCACTCACATCTGGCTTCTGCCTTTGAGATGGGGCCCGTGAATTTCTGGGCAGCCCCCTTGGTCTCCCCTCCACAATCGCCGAGACGACAGGTGCCCGCTACCACCCCAGCTACCAGCTAAGAAAGGATTTTGTGAGTGTTTTGCTCAACCCTCTAGGACAATCCTTCTGATCTCAGTCTCCTGAAGAGCGAGAATTACAACATGAGCCACTGTACCCAGAGGCACACAATCTTTATACCTGTGCTCTTAAAGAAGTTTTCAAATGTTTTGATTTTTAATTGCAAAAGAGAATTTATGTTCAAAGGGGAACATTTTGAAAGTTTGTTCTGAGCCCTAAATTAATCCTTGTTCAGAATTCACCCTCCATCTCCAAGGCCAGGGGCCAACTCTGGCTTGTGGAGCAGTGCTCTTCCGACAGTCTGTGGACGTGAAGAGCAGATGCCTGCGCCACGTGCAGCTCCACACACCGTGGTCCCAGCTACTAACGACACAAGCAGACAAATGCAGAGTGAAAGAACCAAAGGAACGCACTTCGTCTCACAGGCCCCTCCTCTTGTCAGTCATAATTTCTTTCCCTGTTGTTCATATGAATTTGCTGCTTAAAACTTCATTATTTAATGACTACACAGGAGGAGGAGAGGGAGTTCATTTTTACATTACCTCCCAAGATGAGACTTACGATCTTCTAAGTAAAAGATCCCAAATCCCAGCAAATCTGATATACAGGACTTCACCAAACTAAAACATTCCTGCACAGCAAGGGGCACAGTTCACAAGCTAAAAAGACAACCTACATTTACCAGCTAAACACCACACAATGACCTGATATCCACACTGCTTAGAAACTACCCACCCTCAAAGAAGCAACAGCCCAATTAATAAACGGGCAAATGAGAGAAATAGATTTCTCAGAAGAAGTAATGATTTCCAACAGACACATAAAAAATGTTCAACACTTCTGGCCATAGGGAAAATGCAAACCAGAACAGCACTGGGATTCTAACTCACCCAGTCAGAAAAGCAAATCCTTTCCTTGCTGTGACAGCAGTTCTTATCTTTCCTGAGATGCCACACTGCTCCTCTAAGATTGACTAAATTATAGACAAGTTTCTTCCTCATTATGGGCTGCTGCCATTGTCAATTCCTTTACCCTTGAAAGATCTAAACGTCCCAGGTTCCTGCCAGGCACGCCTTTCTCCACGGGTGAGAGACATCCGTTTAAAATGTGTCATCAGAAAGACCCCGCTCCTATGTCTCAGTAACCATCGGAGGCAATGGTCTAGCTCTGATACGCACGATCAGCAATCACAGATTCAAACATTGACCAACCTTCCCTCCATGTCCTCTAGTAATTCTCCATTACTTACCCAGAGCTTAAAAGAGCATCAGCTACATGGAATTCCATCCTTCACTCTGCCCAGGGCAACTGTTCTGTGACAGCCAAATGAGTCGCCTTCATTAACCAAGTCCTACTGATTTCACTTGATAGCCAGGGCTTGACAATCACAGGACTTTGGTTCTAGTCTTAGTTGCTACTATCAACTGTCAGATCATACACTGTACTTCACACAAGGGTTGTGAAATCACGAGCAACGGGTTACTGTGACAGCAGAGTATAGGGGCTCATGTCCACAAGAGCAGGGAGTCGATTCAGATGCAAAAACAGTCGTGCCAAGTGCTTAGATAATAGTATAACAAACCAGGTCGCAGAACTGTTGAAGCACGGGGCCCAGCAATGGCTGCAGGTGCAGGGCAGGTAAAAGTCAGTTCCACTGGTGAGTATAAAGGAGCTACAGCCTAGGCACGGGAAGGGCTTAGTCAGCGGCCTGCTGGCCCGTGCCCCATGCCATGTCGTGTGCTGATTGATCAGCTGCGCCTCTGCCACCAGCCAGAGGCCCCTCGCTCCTATAAATTTAGATGGAGGCGCATTACTTTTTGATCTGGTTTGCTGAATAACTTCTTAGGTTTGTTTCTTTATTATATAGTTTTGATACATCCATTTGTGGGTGCATCAAATGTAAAACACAGATTAAAATATCAAACGAAGAAATGGTAATATATGAGAGAAAAGTACCACTAGTCAATTAACTGTCTTTAGGGAGAATACTGAGAATAACAAGTTGTGAAGTGACCTATATAGTTTCCTCCTCAGAGAAAGCTGTGGGCTTCCCGGAGCCTGGCGGCAACCATCTCCTGTGCCAGAGTCCTTTTCAAACTGCAAGCAGCCCCCGACCCAGGACACCAGCCACAGAAACATATTCCCACAAAAGCTCCTAAATGAGCTCCCAGGATTTTTCCTACAGAAAGTGCATTGTTTTAGGAGTGACAATTACATGCTATTTCTGCACCCTCATTTATGCCTGTCTTCTGACTCTTTGGGATTTAGGATAGGGAACAATTAATTAGGCCTCACAAGGAGCAATGATAGGGTTCTTGCTTGATGCTGCCAAGCCAGCCCAGGTCTGAGTCCCAGGGGGCCCAGAAACACGAGAAAGGCATTATGATGGAGGTTTGTCCTGTGCTGTTCCTACTGCAATTCCAGTACATTTATCTTTGTCCTAGGTTTGCCCATCATCTCAAAAGTATGACTGAAGAGTTTCTTCCCCATTCCTGAGGGTTGTAATTAGAGGAGATGGAGTGCTCCTGGGAGAAGGTGACTGGGCTTTGGCCCTCTCTGTTCAGAGCTAAAACCCTACAAGACACAACACCCCGCCGCATCTGACATTTCCCTTGTCTCTGCCAGCGCGTTCTCTTCCTCCCTCAGGTCCAGCATCAAGCACCATCTGCATGTAGAAGGGATGGAAGGACTTCTCCAGTTACCTTCCGTGTCACGGACAGAGCTGGGTATGTCAGAACCACCCAAGGCCTTAGTGGCTCACAGCCGGAGTCTCTTTTCTGGTCTACTGTGTTTTTAAATTTTCTCCTTCATCTTCATGGTCCTACAAGTACCAGTCCCATCCTAAAGGATCTTTAATAATGTTGATCGAAAATGAACTCCAAGAAATGGAAACAAGAAGTTGTGCTGTGATTTGGCTGCATGGTTTTGTTTTTCTCCTTGGTTGCTGTTTTTTATTTTACCTGTTGTCCTGTATGTGAGTGCATGTGTTTTGGGAGGGTAAGGGGGAACACAGACAAGGAGGGACAAAGGGTGAACAACAGCAGCGATGCCCACCAGACACTCCATTCTATTCGACTTGTGGGAAGGGGTATTGGGAGAGAAAACTGGGAAAAATCCAGGGAAGAGGTGATGTAGTTCAAAAAGAAATGTACTCATTACCTGTTTCTATAACTATCACCCCTCTGTACATCACCTTTACAACAACAAGAAAAATTTTAAAAAGAATTGATATACCATTTATTTTTTCATACTCTTTTGTTTTGTTCTTTAGAGACAGGTTTTGCCATGTTATACAGGCGGGTCTTAACTCTTCCACATCTTGGGGTCATAGGTGTGTGCCTTATGTCCAGAATGTCTGCTGATTGAAAGAAAACATGACACAAAAACAGCAGCCAGGAGCAGACAGGCACGCCTATACTCCCCGATTCAGAAGAGGTGTAGATTAGAAGGATAAGAGTTTGAGGCTAGCTCTAGAAAAACTTGAGACCTCATCTCAACAAAACAAGCCAGTCGATCACAGTGCTAAGCGCTCATAATCCCAGTTATGCTGGAGGTACAGGTAGGAAAGAGGCTGGGGTCCAGGGCTCTTCACAAGGAGATCTTGTGTTGAATAATAACTAAAGCAAAACAGCCTGAGGACATGGCTTGAGTGGCAGACTGTCTGAGGGGCGAGTGCAAGTCCCTAAGTTCAAACCTCATTATCACACACACACACACACACACACACACACTCACACACACACACGGACATAACTTGGAAAATAAATAAAACTAACCCTGTGGGTAAAGAAAATGAGAGATATACAACTTCAGATGCTTATGAGTCGGACCATGGTACACTGTAAGCACATATGGCCGCGTCAGAATGGAAACCGCTCGGAGAACTAATGGGTGCTGGTAAAACAAATGAGAGAGCGTACTAGGACAAGTGGCATACAGACATGACTATGAACACTAAGGCTGCAGTAGGAAAGTGGATGTTTCAGAAATACTGATTTAGGGAATCGAAACAGGTCATGATGAGATGAGTAGATGGTTGAGTGGGTAGAGATCAAAAGAAGCCTGGGAAATGGACATGTTAAAATTAGAAAACAATCTGTATTAGATTGCAATTGGCTTTGTGATTCCTGAATCAGGCAGCAATCAAGACCAAATAGTTCAGCATTCTGGCCCACCACATCAGGGGGATGTGCTCACAGCCAGAGGAAAGGAAGTGTCATACAGAAGAGAGACACCAGGCTGCAGGTGGCCCAGCAGTCAACCTTCAAAAACGACGGTGTCCCTCTAGTGATGTCTTTTGTTTGAGTCTGGTATAAATACTGTCCTTGAGTGATATTCCTCATCAATGTCCACATTTCTGCTCTGAATCTGGGTTGGGCTGGTTACTATGTAAACAGGGCTGTGTATTCCTGGTATCTGTCTGAATCAAAGGAAGGTGTGTGCAGTCGGCTCTGGAATCATCAATCTGCCCTGTAATCCTGCCCTGAAAAAAATCTAGAGCAAAATGATGACCTTTCTCATCATCACACTACAAAAACATTTATTACAACATCAAAGTTTCGAAGATAATTGTGTAAAGCCACTAAGACCTAACTTGACTCATCTAAGTCATGACTGATCACAGTCATCACTGCAATTACTTAGACTAGCTCTCGTGAAAACTTTATACCCAACATCCATCCAGTTCCAAGCCCACTTGGAGAGGATAGAGTCATTTTCCACTTGATGATTAGCTAAGATGCAGACATGTTGTGCAACTAGTGCAGGCTGTGCCACTAGCAAGGTTTATGTTGGTGGCGGTTACAATGAACCCCTACTACGAAATCCGTCCTCTGTTTTTCTATCCCCTAAGGCTTGAAAGGATATGACTGAAACTTAGGAAGTGAAGCTGCTGGACAGTGGATGCAGCCCTCAGAGCTCAGCTCTAATGTCCCTCCTTCCTGGAGCCTCCTTTCCTATCAAGTAGAGTTTGGCACTGCTTTCTCTGCTTGGAGAGTTTTGCTTCCCTTTTGTACCTCTCTTTGATGTCAGACCACAGTTACTAAACAGCACAGATTTCTGTAAGTGTGGACACTGCTTTGTTGACTGTTGTTTGATCTCTGCCTTGAACATAGCAGGTATCCAATAGAGGTCTGGTTAACTGAATTAAACTACAGGCTTACAAATGCACGGCTAAAATACTGATGGAGGGGAAATCCACGGTAAAAACTGTTCAGAGGTGTCTGTGAGCTACTCACCCATCTTCAGGAAGAGAGCAGAGCAGTCTAGGGCCCAGGGAGACAGGCTGATTCTTTGCCCATGGCTTCTACTCTCTTTCAAAGTAAAATAAGATGAGATGTCATGAGCCAACAGTGCAGTAGGAGCAGCAGTGCTGGACTTTTGAGGAGAGGAGGGGAAGATGTAAAATAGACCTGTCTGAGAGCAGGAGTGTAATTTAGCCATAGAAATTTATAGGACTGACAGGAAGCCCACTTGGGAATTGCAGTGGTAAATCTGAAGAGAGACCTGTGAACAGTGTGAGGTGTCACCCACTGCCAGAGCAGGCCTGGTGTTTTATTTGAACTCCAGTCTACCACAGTAGATACTCCATGAAAAAGAGCAAAGAAATCACGGCAATGTGCAGCACTCTGCAATAGAAAACACTGCTTCCTATGTAAATAAACATATCTCAGAGAAGATATATTTCAGCGTAAGTATGTATCCATGCAAGTGTTTATCAGTGTACAGTAAATAAAAGTGCAGAGCCTACTCAAGAGCATCTTTGATAAGCTGTCATTACCTCCAAGTTCATCACGATATGTTAGGTTTCTGAAATACTTTCCAGTTTACAAAGTCTTCAGTTCAAAATTGTATTTTCTTACAAGAAAACTTGGTTGCCGGGCGCGTGAACCACCTAGCTACTCAGGAGGCTGAGATCTGAGGATTGCGGTTCAAAGCCAGCCTGGGCATGAAAGTCCATGAGTCTCTTATCTCAAACAAAATACTCAGAAAAAAATGTAAGTGGTGCTGTGGCTCAAGTGGTAGAGCATTAGCCTTGAGCTGAGGGACAGTGCCCAGGCCCAGAGTTCAAGCCCCATGACTGACAAAAAAAAAAAAGAAAGAAAGAAAGAAAAGAAAAGAAAAAGAAAAGGAAAAAAAAGAGAAAACCTTGTTTTAAAGCTACCTTTGAAATGAATTCCACTTTGGGTCATTATACCATTGAGTTTAACAACACAGGCTTGCTTTGTAACTAGACCATCACATAACTGAAAAGTTTATTGGGTTTATGCTATAAATATGCAGCTAAATAATAGCTAAAAACCTGTCAACTAATCTATTTCTGCACTAGATTTCTATCAAGGAAATACAAAGCTAATACCTATTACATATGCAGAAGTTAGCTACAATCGCAATATGTCATTGTGGAATAAAAGAAACAAAGGTGATATAACAACAGAGGATTGACAACTTGATCCAGGAATAATCAAGAAACTGGAAAAATGTAAACCGATGTCTGTACTCACGAGGTCACAGAAGGAAAAGGAAATGACTCTGAGGAGAGGAACATAATTTCTAACATTGTAATGGGAAGAAGGAAGCAGTGTGTCTCCCTTTTCTCGTCAGATCGTTTCAGCATGCCCTAGCCTTGTTTTACAACACTCTTTCTATTTCAGTCTCCTCCTGTCTTATCTAGCACTGGCCATTAGAGACAGAACAGCTTCGTTCTCTACAGACCTCCCCGTGCCTATCATGGCACCTGTTAGAAACCTTTTCCCTTGACTGAACTATCCCCTCTTATTTTGAGATTATTTTGCCAAAATAGCCACCTCTTCTTTGTGCTCTCATACTTACCTTTCCTTCTCCCGTTTGCAGCCATGTTAAGCTGAACCACCCGGAGGTCAGAATTTGAATTTAGAGGCTACACAAATGAAATGTCATTTTAATGTGACATTTTCTGTTCTTGATTTTCATGTGTACATTATGTAAACTAGTGTCAAAGTTTTATTGTCAGAATTCAGAGTAGCTACAAATTTCCTACTGTGAAATATATTGGTCTATATCTATTAAGTCTGTTTTGTGTTCTTTAAAAATAAAACTAAACCATTTTAAATTTAGTCAATATTAGGAGACAAAAATGGATAATAATAAAGAAACAATAATTGCTTTTAGTTGGCAATCTCGAATTTGTAATAAACTGTGGTGCTGGGCACTGGAAAGAATCATTTTAATTTCTGAGTGGTTGAAAGGCAGACGAGTACACACACACACACACACACACACACACACACACACGACCTTGGAAAGATTGTGTGATGTAGTATCCCAAGGGAGAAGATCTAATAGGAGAGTCAACTGACTTGATCATAATCAATATGCAGAACAATTACACCAAGTAGCATGTACTCTGTCATTTATGAAATTATGCATAAAATAAATGGTCATTTGACTTTGCATCTACCAAGATTACATGGTGCTCTCTCAAGAGAACAAGAAGAGTGATTTTAGAATGTGACAAATGAGATTACTCAGGACCCAGCTTTAACTGCTTAAAAATAATCACTCAGTTAAACAGTATTGTGGGAGAATGTGACCCTGGAAACTTCTCTAGCTGAAGTTTTCCTTTAGTCCTATTTTAATATATCTATGACAAAATCTAATGGTTGAGGTCACATTTAATGGTGAAGACATGCGTGCTTTCACCCTAACACAGAGAAGTGTAAGTTGGGAAAGTCAGCCAGGGAACACAGCCAGGAAAAGCAATGGGGAGCATAAAGAGTCTGTATACTGTGTTGAAAATGAACCCTACAACGTATGGGTGGTGATGGGAGGGGAAAACTCAGAGCCAGAGAGATGCACTCTTTATCTGACTTACGTGACTATAACCTTTCTGTACATCACCTTTATAACAAAATTTTTAAGAAAGATTTTGTAGAAATACTATCTTTTCATAAGTGATAAAAATGCCTATTTGGAAGATACCAATGAATCTGGAACAAACTAATGATTCTTAGAATTAGTAAAGAAGTTTAGAAAGGTGACAGAATAAAACAAAGGCATGCAAAAGTACATTTGTGTTCCTATACACTGCCAATAAACATGTGGACAACGGAATTTAAGATAAATTACTATTTATAACCTGCTCCACTTTGAAATAACAAAATGATGAAGTATATATGCTAAAAACTACACAATGCTAGGAAAAGATTAAAAATATATTGAACACATGAAAAGTGTACCATGTTTATGAATCAGAAAGCAAAAATGAAATGTGAATAGTTCTACAAATTTTATATACAGGCCTAACAAAATTCCAATAAAATTCCCAGCAAACCTATATAGATATCAAAAAGATTATTCTACACCTTACATGGAAAAATCAAGGAAATAAAACAAGTTTGAGAGGGAGGGAAAATGTAAGGGATTAATCTACTAAATTTTAGGACTCATTACATAGTTATACTAACCGACACTGGGGGGAAGTAGCGAGAGCTAATGACAGCAAAGGAACAATGCAGATAACCAGAAATGCTCATGCGCTGTACTAACCTGATCTGCAAAGCCGTTTCAAGACAACTACTTGATGGAAGAAAACAGCCTTTTCAACAATGCTACTTGGCAAACGGACATCCACAGTTAGAAGAAATGAACCTTGACTCTGAAAAAATGAAGTCATATATAAAAAAGTAACACAAAATGAATCACAGACAAATGAAAAAGGTAAAATTAAAATGTGAGCAAAGAGTCAAAGGAGATTTTTCTCCTGATGTATATGAAAAATTCTCAAAACTCAGGAATAAAATGATCTCATCTACTGGGAAAAATAAATAGCAGCATTCTGCTGAAGAGAATACACACTTGGTCATCTGAAATGATGTTCAACATCATTAACTATGATGGAAAAAATAAAATCACAACTGATTATTCTTACTGCTCACCTTTTTCTCTGGGAAACTGCTTGACAAGTTTCTTCAAAAGCAAGCACCTTTAAGTCTAGCAGTTGAACTCCAAAGCAAAATGATGCCAAACTCTCACTCAACAACCTGAGCATGAATATGTAGAGACGCATATTTGTTTAAGTTTCAGTTATTTCAAATATGTGTCTTAAAATCACAAATCTAAATTGAAATGTTTACTTTCAATTTTTTAGAATCTAAAGAACAATTATAAGCCTTGCTTTTTAGATCAAATCAACCTGTGTTTCGGGCTTCTGAAACCTAATATTTGGACTAATCCATTCTAAATGTTAAAAACTATTATAGTGCATTTCTTAAGAGAGTTCTTAAAACCATCCATCCAATACAAAGAACGTTTTCAATATAAGGAAAGAAGTTTGTTTTTGTTTTTTGTTTTTTGGGTCTGGTCGTGGGGCCTGAACTCTGGGCCTGGGCGCTGTCCTTCAGCTCTTCAGCTCAAGGCTAGCGCTCTACCACTTGAGCCACAG
>NW_012267293.1:2564980-2579895 GCF_000151885.1 Dipodomys ordii | reverse complement strand
GGGGGAGGAGGAAGAGGAGGGGGTGGCCTTCCCACCCTCCTTCGGGAGGGGGAGGGGGAGGAGATGACATGGAGGGTCATCACTGGTCATCTTGATTTTTAGTAGCCAGGATTTCTAGTGCGTCTAGGATAGAAAATGGGTGTGGTTGGTAAGAAGGAGCGGATTTTGGATGAACACTCGTCCACTGGGGATGAGTCTGTCACAGGCCAGGAGAACAGCACCTCCATTCCAGATTTCAGAGGAAGGGCCTTCCTGCCGAAGTCTCCTCCACACCTCCTCTCCCATCAGTTGCTTTCCGGTCTATTCTATTGATCGTTGGAGGATAAAAACTCTTCCTTGGTGCCTGTCTGTGGATACACAGCTTATCTTTCTCTTCTAGTTTTCGCTTATCAGTTTAATGAAGACACGCATAGTAATTACCTCATAAAATTTCTATAAGCAACTACTGAAGTAATTTGTTAGGGTTTCAAAACCATGTCTGCACCCAGTAAATAACACTTCAACAGTATTTTAAATAAAACAGGCAATAACACCGACGAACACTTACTGAGCAAAGGAGAGTCTTGGCAACCTTCCAAGGGCAGACAGACCAGACAATTCATGAAGGCCCACTGTGCCGTGTGCTGTAAGACAGTAACACAGTACCTTAATATCTTTCTTCCCAATATTTAACCTGCTCCATAAGCTCAAATGACTGGGCTTAATATTTTTTCGGAATAGTAGGGCAACTTACATAATTACTCATCATGGAAGTAGAGATCATATGATCATAATTAGACATATGTTTTATCTCCAAGTAAAGGCTTATTGATCAGCAGGCCATGGTGCTGCAAAGATACCTCCCAGATTTCCCTCAGGACACGGCAGAGAAAGAGAAGTCAGTGGGGGTGTGGGGTGGACGGCTGAAGCTGCCTCATGGTACTTGTAGCTCAGGAGCTGCTTGTTCTCCTAACTCCAGAGCATCTCCCACAGTGGCATGTGATCGCTGTTCAGTATGAGTTGTGAGACTCTGGCTAGCATAAAACAGCCTTGGGCCACTCTCAGCCCCCTCTGAGATCCCATGGTCAGGGGGTCGCCTAGGGGAGCAGTCAGCATCTCACAGGGGAACGTCCAGGAGAGTAGCCGTAGCACCTCACACTAGTATCATCCCACATCAGTGCTAAGAAAAAAATTCCTGCATGTTCAGATTTGTTATTTTAAAAATCATTCATTCCCTTATAATGTGGACAGGTAAACAAAAGTATCCTTAAATTGCATCTACTTTTAAAGAAATGATCGGGCAACAAGTATTAAAATACAAAATGTACCTTTACTCGAAATCCAGCATTCCACTCCAGATATTTTGTTATTCTGAGGAGATATTTGGCCCCATGAACAAGTGCAGAAACGGTATTTTTATCCGTTAGCAATCTAGTTGACTAGATGACATTATAGTAACAGACACCAAGCATCTTAGAACTTTAAAAATGGTAACGTTCATTTCTGGCTTCTGATTCATGAATTCTGGGGAGGCTTGGGACACTACTTCATATTCTCCCCAGTGCCCTCATCTCAAATATGTCTCCATGGAAGAAGAAAACACAATCCTGTGGGATGTCAGCTGGACATGTTTGCCACAGCCCTGAATGGATAGCTAGCACCCCTTTCTATCACCTGACCATGTGACCAGGCGATGTAGTTACACCCCAGAAAAGGAGTATGGGGGGTGGAGGGGCAGTCAGGAAATGCCTGGTGAACCTCTCTACTGACCACTATCACAGCATCCCTCAGCTTTCTCAATACGTCAAAAACTGACCGCTATCTAAACAACTAACCACGAGGCTTAGTTAGGTGAGCCATCTACATCCAGGCATTGAAACTGGAGCACCATATACAACTCAAGAGGGAGAAAGATGACGGGGTAAATGCCTTTGTATACTTCAGCAGTTTCAGTTTATATCTGATATGCATCCCCGTTTGATTAGGTTTATAAGTGGAAATATACAAGCATATGGAAATTGTCATAGAGGGAAACTGACAGGTGGTTCTCCTCAAACAGAGGACACATGGGTAAGAATATTGATTGATCAATTCTACTTTCCTAAAGTATCATCCTATATTCTCTGATAGGTATATATTATTTTAGAAGGAAATACTCTGTCCTGCTCTGGGCATGATGATTGTACTTCAGACTTCTAGTTGGGACTGTGATCAGTCCTTTTTAATTATCCATGTTTTTTATGCTCTTTTGCTCAATCTACTGATTCTGTTTATTGATTTTGTATATTTATTTTGCAATCAGTAAATGTGCATATTCTATCATGGTTATAGTAGACTTTTCTTTGAAAATACTTTGAAACAATCTCAATATTTAAATAAATGATGTTTACATTAACTACTTTCGTAGTCATTTGTATGACCTGTCATACAAATTATTGAAATAATTCAAGCTCATGGAATATATGAACAATAGAATGGATAAGTTAAAGAATGGTATTTCACTAGTGTTTTCAACATAACCATTATACACAACACAAAATATGTGGTTCTATCACCAGATATTTTGTGTCTTGTATAATATATAGATAGGCAAGGCAAGGAAAAAAATCCTTGAAAATCAAAAGCAAACTCCCAGAGTGAACTTCATAGATTCCCTACCACTTACTTCAAGATGTGTTCTCAAACACAGAGCCACGAGTCTTAGCTCAGGCTGTGTCTGAACACAGAGCTGAGGAAGAGAGTTAGGTTCTGCAGAAGCAAGCGTTTGAATGGAGACCAGGCCCCCGAATGAGTGCATGTCACTCGGGTGCCCAGAGAAGCACCAGGGACTGCAGCTGCTCCTGCTGTCTGGGGCAGTGCGTGCAGAGATCTCACCCACTTGGACCTACATCCAGCTCAGTTCTTCCAGAATCAAGTAAGACCATGTCCTGGTGTGGCGTCATGACACAGCACCGTTAGAGAGTCTTTCCCCCAAAAACAAATGAGAGATTTGGTTGTTAGGAGGCTACAAGCAGGACTGCATGACAGTCACTGGGAACTCGGCCTTGGTTCTCTCAACGGAGGGATCAGGGACAGAATTCCCGTCACCAAGTCCTCACAGTCTTGGCAAAATGAGTTTTAACTGGAAACGATGTTAATTTTCTTTAACTTGACACCTATCCTATTGCCACTGATATTTTTTCTTTTCATCAATTGTGGGGCTTGAACTCAGGGCCTGGGCGCTGTCCCTGAGCTTCAATGCACAAGGCTAGTGCTCTACCACTTGAGCTACAATGCCACTTTCAGTTTTTGAGTGGAGGGCAAGGATGGTAGGGGAAAAACAAAGGAGGAGGCAACAATGCTGGATAGGAAATGTACTCATTACCTTGCTCATGTAACGGTAACCCCTCTGTACAATATTTCCACAATTAAAAAAAAATTTAGAAAAAAAAAGAATATCACGTGGACTTTCCTGACTGGGCTGGCTTCAAACTGTGATCTTCAGCTCTCAGCCTCCTGAATAGCTAGGAGAACAGGCTGGAGCCTCTGGCACCTAGCTGCCATTGGTCTTTTAAACTGGTGACCTGTAAGCAGGATTTCTGCTTCATGATGCCAAAATAGCATCATGAAATTCATAACACAAAGCCTCCTTGTTTGCCATGTTCGAAATAAACGCATCCTAATTCGATCTGCTTCCATCTTACTTAGGATTTTACTTCTATCATCCCAACACACTTGCTTCATAAAATTAAGGAAAAATTAGTTGATAGTATTCAGTATAAGGGTGAAGCTAATGCCAATTTAAACACTGTTATTTCTTACAGTTTACATAGCAAATGAATGCTTTGATTTCTGAGTTTGGGCAGCATATAACATTTTAGGAATCTCCATCAAGACTTCTGATTCACTCTCCTGGCCTCATAGTTTAATATTCACACCATGTCTCTCCACAGTCCTTCAGCACCAACAATCCCAGAGCTCCCTTTGGGTTTATGATCTTCTATTTTACTGGGCATTAAAGACCAGTCATACTTCCATATTTCCTATTATTCTGTTTCAGGCCAGCTCACATCTTGTATTACTAGCAACAAACTGAGGCTTGTTTTGGCTTCCCTGTATTCAGAGATTTTGGATCATTACCATGTTTTTTTTCTAAACAGTGAAGATAAAAATACTTAAAATGTAAATGAAATCCATACATACCTTTTCCTAATCATTTGCTGGTTAATGATGTTAATGTTACAACCCTTTTAGAGAAGAAAACATTCAAATCTTTGAAAATCAAAAAGAAAAAGCACATTTTAATTATTCATAAGTTACACTTATTTACATTCTTGGGCTGCACATATTTTCTTCCAAAAATCTGTTATTTTAAATGGATTTTTGTTATATCAATATTTTCAGTAAAAAATTAAGAAACGTATTTCTTCAAAAAATGCAAAACGGTCTTATCCAAAAATACTTCCCACATCTGCCTCTCTGAATTACTCCATGTATTTTAATCTCTTATCTGGCATAATGCAGAAAGTCAAGCCAACCGAGGGTGCATACTGATACTACAGGGACACAGCCTTCCTTTCCATCCAACAGCTGGCTGAGACAGTGCTGGAGCCTCAGACATCCTCACTGCTACCCCACCCCCCGGACCCACCATGAGGAAGACAGTGCTCCTCAGTGCAACCATGGATGCTCCCTTACTTTATAGCTATATTACACTTATGAGTACAAATGTCTGAAGGCCCATAAGGGGGTTTAATACAAACGATTACAACATGTAAATTGTAATGCTTTGTATTAAGAATGAAATGCCCTGGAGAATCAGATATTTATAATATCTAGCATAAATATTTAGTATAGATAATGATAGTAATAATACCCAATATCTAAAAATATCTAAAACCATACTTAAGTAATTAATCCTCTCCTCATTTCCAAACAACCTTGAAAACTATGATTTGTACATATATTGTCACTATTTTAAGACAAATGATGAACAGATTGATGTTTCCAGTGAGGAAAATTTATGAACATAATGAGTAAAGGGATAGCATTATAAGTGGAGGTTGCGTAGGGTTGATGATGATAACGATGATAAAAATAATAGCGGCAATAATGATACGACACTCCACATGTCATGATAGCGTCTGGCACTGTAGAGAAAGATGCAGAGCTATTTGCCACTGCAAGAACAAGGCAAGTGGGAATCCAGAGCGCGAGGGTTTTGTCAAGCACCTGGGTTACAGATGAGCACTGAGACTTTCATTAACCTTAAATACAAGAGAGTCATGGAGCGGATGGAGGCATGCGTATGGCTGACGATGAGTGAGTGTCCTGGTGGAAATCTGAAGACTGAAGCTAGAACTTCCTACGCATGGTCCGTACTGAATGATGACTGGGGTGTAAGCACATGACTTACACCTACGCTGTCTCGTTCGAGAATGTCAAGAGTAGTCAAGGAAATGGAGACATGCTGCGGGGTTTATGCCAAGGTGCGTAATCAGACTGCATTTCACTATCAGTTGTTTATACAACAGAATTTGTGAAATGCTGCTTTATTGTACTGCTACCATCTTCCTGATGCGCTCCTCTAACCCTTCGATGCACAAAGGCCAAAGTGGATCAGTCAAATCAATTCTTCCAGAGTACCAGAGAATATAATATGGAATGATAAAATAAAAATGACTCATTGGGAAACTGTTTTTTTCTCTTTGGTGCCAAGGCAAGGAAGAACACAAAGAGCCTGTCAGAGAAGCTGATCCATTCCAAAGTGATCGAAGAAACACAGCCCTGTAGGTAACGGGTGCACACAAACCTGATGCCTGGGTTATGTTAAAGCAACCTAACAGCAATTGCTATTGATTTTCTGTCATTAGGTCTGATTAATTATCCCCATTTTAAACTACTGTGGCTCCCTGATTTTCTTCTACAAGCTTGGATCCTGATGGCCTCTCTGATACCATTCTTCCTAGAGGTAGAAAAGAAATGATTACAATTGCTGTATTTTATCCGCTACAGGTAATCAGGTGCGAACACAATGCTCTGGGTTGGAGAGCTGGGATCTCTGTTGTGCTGGGAGCACTTGTAGCCAAGGAACGGCAGAAACAACTGAGTCAGCGACGCTGAGGACAACAAGATGAAAATGGCAGTGACTCTACCGGGAAGACGTGGCTGTGGAAAGGGGACCCTGTGTTCTACTCTTCTTCTGTCCTCTGTCAAGGCTCTGATCACTTGTTTCTGCTGCTCGTTGGCCAGAGTGCCACGCTAGGGCAGCTAGAACAGCCACAGGCACACAACACAGCTGGGCTGGGGCAGTGGTGTGAGACTAAGGCTGGCTCTCGGGTCCTGCTCCTAGGGTTCAGGTAGGATAGAGCATATCTACTGAATGTTTCATCACATTGCCCAGGATGGTGTGCAACCTAAAATGTATGACAGACATGCATCTGCAATCATCCAGCTGATAGATTTTTTTGCCCAAGTTTGACTATGAGTAAATGAAACCATAGAAAGTAAGTTGAGGCTGGGTGGGGTGGGCTGGGCTACTGTTTTAAGTTGTATTGTGATGTGGCCCAAGCCTACATCCTTGAACTTCTGTATCAATAACTTACCCATAAACCAGATCTCCTCCGCAGTGCTAGGGAAGTCCTTCAGCACTTGCTGGACTTTAGGCTTTATAGTTAGCAAGCACTCTCAGAATAACACTGCAAAGATACCTTGTTTGCCTCCGAGGGCTCCCATAACAAAGTTTCAGAATATTGAACAAAAGAAATGAACTTCTCACAGTTCTAGAAGCTGGAAGTCCAAAAGCAAGGTGTTGGGAGCTTTGATTTTTATGACTGAGGTCCTGAAATTGTGTCTGTCCGCCCTTGGTGTCTCCGTTTGCTCTTGTAAGAGGCACTAATGCTGCATTAGGGCCCACTCTTACGTCCCATTTCACATTAATTTCCTCTTTGAAAGCCTTGCTCCAAAATGTAGTGAAATTAGAGGTTAGGGCTCCAATATACGAACGAGGGAAAGGTACGCAGCTCAGTTCATAACAGATGTAGCTGTTTGTTACAGCTGCTCCAAAGGAGTTCCTGAAGATAGTCATGGAGAGGCCCACGATTTTATTGCAGATCTTCTAGATCCACACTTAAAACACCAGGAATCTCAAATCCTTTGGCCAGGCGTCCCTCATTATGAGACTACTGACTGTCACTGAGGCTTGTCTGTCTTTTTCCTAGGGAATGGATTGTTTGTTTGGATTTGTTTCTGTCAAGCAGGGAAGGGCTTGTCTCACACCTCCCAGGGCTCAGGACCAGTCCATACTGCTGTGAGACGTATGAGAGGTCTTGGCTTATTTCTGGTGTTAGTGGGGGCAGATTTCACCACTTACATCAGTTATATGATGTTAGCGAAAGGTTCTATTTGAAGCATGCTCTTTAATTTCTTTAACTTATCAAAAGTAGGTGTTGAATCTTTGGGGCTGACATCATGAATTTCAGGGAATGTTTGAAAATGTGAATTGACATTTACTGTTGTTTGGATATGAAATGGCCCTCATGTGTTGAAGACGTGGTCCCAAGCAGACAGATTCCAATCACTGAGAGGTCAGTGAATGGTGAGGGTTCTACCTTGGCCAACAGATTAATCCACCGAGAGAGTCACAATCAGGTAAACTATTGGGAAGCAGTGGAACTTGTGGAAGGTCTCTTCTCCTCTTCTCTTCTGTCTCCTGGCTTCTTCCTGGCTGCCATGGGCCAGTCACAGATGGACTGATACCTGTGGAGCGGTGGCCAAGGCGCACCCTGCCTCCGTTGCTCAGGAGTTTGTCACTGCATAAAGGAGCCAGTGTGTATTCACGCCCAGGACGAAACCTACTCCATTGTGACTTTTTATACTTTTAACATATAGGAGAACTTCATTTGCCATGGTAAAACGTGTGTGTGTGTGTGTGTGTGTGTGTGTGTTTATGGAGAGGTAACACTGTAGTTTTCATTCCTTGTACTCTCTTTACCTAAATGTGAAATCAGAAAAACAGTCTTGCCTTACTAAATGCACTGGGAAATATTCCATCTTTTCCCATTTTTCATAAGAGCTTTAGAGAATCAGAATGATTTCTTCCTTAAAAATTAGGCAACATTAACCAGCAAAGCCATCATCTGGTGCCCACGGCACCCTCAGTGCTTGCTTTTGAGGTATCTTGGTGTGTTGCAGGGGAAAGGTGCCCTGCCCTGTATTCCGTTCCCTAGTATTGAGCGGGTTTGCCTGTTACTTCATGCTGAGTGGGCTGCAGGGTTCCTGGTCCCCTTCACTACCCAGTCTTAGATGAAAACACTGTGCAAGGTTCGAGTGATCAGGGCAGACTTTCTTAGCGACTTACTCTGTGCCCAGTGGTAGGAGAGGACAAGGAACAGATTTGCTTCCCAGTGTCCAGCTGTACCTTTTGTGCAAGGTTTGGGTGCTTCTCAGAGTGCACCTCTGCGTGCACTTTGGATGCACCTCATAGAGGTGTGGGGAGGGGTTGAGAGCAAACCACACTGTCTGAAAGTGCTAGGTTGTTTTCTGTATGCCCATCTAACCCTCCTTGTCATATAGCACTCTTTAGTAAAATCTGAGCTGGTATCTTTCCTTTTCCATTGTATTTTACTGGAGTGTAAACTCAGTACTTTGCAATTTTTAGTCAGTCTTTCTGCCACTTGGTCTACACCAAATAACAGCTCTTTCCTTTTTCTTCTCTCTCTATTTTTTGTTGTTGGTGGTCATGGGGTTTCAACTCTGGGCTTGGGCGCTGTCCCTGAGCTCTTCAGCTCAAGGCTAGTGCTCTACCATTTGAGCTACAGCACCATTTCCTGTTTTCTGGTGGCTAATTGGAGAGCAGAGTCTCACAGACTTTTCTTGCCCCTGTCTGACTTTGAACCATGATCCTCAGATCTCAGCCTCCTAAATAAGCTAGGATTACAACTGTGAGCCACTGGCACTCGGCTCTCTAGTTATTTTTTAAATTGAGTTTTATGTTTTGCCCAAGGCCAGTGTTGGTTCATAAACCTCTTGCCTATACTTTTTTGCCTAGCTAGGACAAACTGCTCATGCCGCGTCACCTGGCTTGTTGGTTAAGATGGAACTGTAGCTATGTTGCTGACCTCCACCCGCTAAGTAGCTGGGACATGCTCCATGGCAGAGTGCTTGCTGACCTGTGTGCACCTGGGTTGGATCCGCCCCAGCTCTGCGGGAGCAGATGCTCCTCTTGTGAGAGCTGCCTCAAGTCCCCGTTCTTGCCGTCTATGTCCTTGGTAGTCTCAGGCAACAGCAGCTGTCTTTGGGTACAAGGCATTTTTGATTTTGTAGTATTCAACAGTTGTTTTGTGGTTGTGGTGGATGCTAGGCAACCTGGATTTGTTTGCATAGTAATGACATTTAAGTTAGTATTTAACTAGCTGGGTTGTCTTTCATCTGTTTTAGACTACCAACAATTTTCATTGCAGTATCTAAAAACATGTGCATAGGAGGAGATTAACTATATATAATATCTAAGTAATATATATATATATATATTATACTCACACCTTTAAACTTAGCTACTAAGCAGGCTGATATTTAAGGATTGAGGTTCAAAGCTAGCCTGAGCAAGAAATTCCATGAGGCTTTTATCTCTAATTAACTCAAAAACCCAGAAAAGAAGCTGTGGCTCAGGTGGTAGAGTACTAGCCTTGAGCAAAAAGCTCAGGGACAGCACCCCACCCCTGAGTTTAAGCCTCAGGACCAACACACACACACACACACACACACACACACACACACACACACACACCCCACCCCATCCCACACTCCACCCCACAGAAAACTGTTAGGAAAAAATAATACAAATTTTCAAATTAGGCTAATTGGTTTTTTTTTCTTTCTTTCTTTTTTTTTTTTTTTGGTCATGGGGCTTGAACTCTAGGCTTGGGCATTGTCCCTCAGCTCCTCAGCTCAATGAGACGAGTGCTCTACTTGAACTACAGCTCCACTTCTGGTTTTCTGGTGGCTTATTGGAGATAATAGTTTCACGGTCTTTCCTGCCCAGGCTGGCTTTGAACCACCATCTTCAGATCTTAGCCTCCTGAGTAGCTAGGATTACAGGCATGAGCCACCAGCGCCCAGCCCTTATTGTAATTTCTATTGTATAAAATACCAGTGTCTCCCCCTTTTCTCATTTCAGTTTATAAACACAAGTCATTAGGACATGTTTGCAGTTCATAACAGCTTTAGACTCTAGAAGATGATCTTTGAGCAATGATATGACAGAAAGGCTCCAATTTGACACCACATTTGATTTTGTTGAGCCTCTAGTTGCCTTTACTTTGATTCATTTTTTTCCCTCGGATACACTCCTTCCCACATTGACTTGATTTTAGACTCTTGTGCATGTCCTTAGGAGCACATTGTGACAGCCACAGAGCTTCTTTGCTCAGCATTTTCCCTGCCTGAATAGAGAAGCGAGAGGGAGAGAGAGGCTGTGCGGCTGGTTATGGGCGTGCTGTCGTCCATTCCGTGGCTGATTCTTGTCACACCCCACTGACACTCACAGTCCGGAAATAGACCCAGGCAGTGCTGGCAGCAGAAGGATCCATTGGAATTGCTAGCTTCTTTCGAGTACATTTAACCAAGTAGCAGAGGCACAGAGCCTCCTTCCCCAAATTCAAGCGTCTGCTAGCAGACACCCTTATATTACTCCTGGGTGGGAGGAACTCATGGGGGAGCTGCAAGAACAGCTCATGGAGAAAGAATTACCATTTTATATTTATTACTTTGGCTAGCTTAAGTGCCACAGGAATAGATTCATTAAAGAACAATTCCCCAACAATTTGACTCTTGCTTGGGAAACTATTTTTAGGGACCATCTAGTCAGTATTGTTATTTTTAAGACTTTAAGATGCATGCTAGTCCTTTAGTAAAGAACACTGCAGGACCGTGTCAACATGACATAAATAGTAAAGACCTGCTCATCAGCTTACAGTAAGAGAAGACAATTGGTGCTGAAAATCTGTATTCTTAAAAAAAGATACCCAGGTTTGGGTTTTTTTTCCTCAGTAATTTTTATTGCTAAGCTCCAATGCAATTCCATTTCATATCTTTCATACGATGATGCTAATCTTGTAGTTTAGCTTTGCTTAGCTGTATAATCAGACAACTAGGTTTTCTCAAAGCCACAACCTGAAAGATAGCTCGTACTTATCTTAGGCACAATTTGAGGTTCTGGGCAAATTTTCTTCAAAGCATGCTGTCTCAGGTCGGCCTGATGGCACATGCCAGGGCCACCATTACACAGGACATGCCTTCCATGTGCCTCCTTGCTGGCCTTCTCTCCAAGTCTTCTTCAATATACAATTTGATCTAGAATAGCAATTTGTATATTTCATGCCCCATGACCAAAGCAGTAATGAGGACCTACACTAGATTGTCTGTACTGGAATGAAGCACTCCTGAGAAAGTCAGCTATGTTCCCAGGGCAGTGCATCCTGTGCCCACAAAAGA
The DNA here is from genome assembly GCF_000151885.1 of Dipodomys ordii. Classification (NCBI taxonomy): domain Eukaryota; kingdom Metazoa; phylum Chordata; class Mammalia; order Rodentia; family Heteromyidae; genus Dipodomys; species Dipodomys ordii. Next base: position 2,568,444 of record NW_012267293.1, on the reverse strand, counting down.
CCTGTCACCATTGCCCAGGCTCCACTGACCAGCCCACCCCGGGGCCTGCCCACACCGAGACTCCTGTGCACACTCAATTCCCTCCTCCGGGAGCTGAGTAGGGTAAGTTCACCACAGTGGAGAAACCGACCAGGAAGGGCTCTTAAAATTGATGTCTTGCCTTTCCAGGATGTGTGGTCTTTTACTGTGCATTCAACGGAGCGTAGAATTAATGTAGTATTAGAGACTAACTTTAGAGATAAATTCTGAGCTGCTTCTTAGAATGACCTGAAGTTTTAATATTGTTCATTAATCTGTAACCATTATGAAATGCTACTGTGATATCGTATACTGTTATCTTTACATGACTGTGCATTAAAGGGGGGGTTAGAAGTGGATTAGGTAAGCAAAATCACCTCTTAATTCACATTTTAGATGAGTGTTGGTTTGTTGGACAAGCAGGATGGAATTTTCTGTGAATGCTGTTCTTATGAGCCTTGTTCTTTCTGTCCATTCAGAAATTTAATATATTTTAATTATTTGCAAATGTTTGAAAGAAGGACCATCACTTACCTTTGAGTTTAACACTGTACCTTGCACATCGCCTGTGTTCAAAAAATGTTTACTAGATTAATTGCTTAATGAATGAATAGTGAATGCCTGAGGCAAAAATCTTCAACTGTGTTGCAAATTACCCAAATCACTGGAGACACAGATATGTGCGAATAGGACATTTTTACTAGCTCCTCCTGAATGAGCATGCAAACATTTCTTAAAGTATTTGTTTTCTGTTTTGATGCAGTATTTTGCTTCATGAAAAAATGCATATTAAATGCATATAGCTGAGCCATAACTTCCTAAATTCAGAATTTAAAAATACATTATTAGCAACTTGCAATGTCTTAAGTGGAGTGGGTGCCCTTCCCTTCTGTCCAGGGCTGATGACAATGGGAGAGGACTGTAAACACGGGACTCCTGCCAAGCATCCGTAGGTCATCATTCTGTGATTATTCAGCATTCGTAAAGTTAGCCCAATGTTGAGTCAACTTTCAGGTTGTTTCCCCTTATCATCCTGTACTCTTGACTAGATGTTGGTTATGATGAACGTCTCTTGTTAGGCTTTGCCCTGCACTAAACAAAGCCAATGCCCTTATGTTTCTCCAATTAGCATTATTTATGTAAATTCTCTAGTAAGTCAATCAACTTAGATACCCTTTATTGTGACATACTGTCAAGCCTCTGAGTTGTTGAAGACCTGTTTATGCTTTGGCTAAATGGGAGCATTGTTTGCTAGATTTTAACATTGTTTAAATGTTTTAGGGAGTTCACAAATATGCTAAGCAACTCCACAGCAAATTATTCTCTTCTAATAGACTTAGTGGATTTTTAAGTTTTAGTGAAGCAATAAAAAAGAGAAATTTAGTCTGAGTTGACTTGATATTCAACTGAAAAATCTACTCAGTCATCCCCTGGCTCTTAAACAATACAACTTGTCTCTCTGGGTAACTCTGACATTCTTCTTGATCATTTTCTGTTTCTAAGCTATAAAAATGTAAGAGTCTCTCAGCTCACTGGTTATCACAGCTCTTCTCCAAACTGACACAAACTCAGATCATTTCCTGAATGAGGCACTTTAACACGTGGGAATGAGCGCTGAACTCACGTGATGTGAAGGCTCTTGTCTCTGCTTTCTGTGGTCCCACCAGCAGACCTGAACCGTGCTGTTTATTCAGTGTTCTCTCTCAGATTTCTGAAGGCTGGAGTCTGAAATCGAATGTTCACATTTGGGGAGCGTTTTCTTGTTGCAACATAACCTGGTGGGGAGAGTCACAGGGTAAGAGAGAGCAAACTAGCTGGGGTCTGTCTCTTCTTACGACACCACTGGTTCCCACGTGGGTCCCGCCACGATGATTCACGTAGCCCTGTTTCTCTCCCCAAAGCCTCGACTCCAGACACCTCTGACCCAGAATTACATTTTCCTACTCTTCTGTGATCTGCTTTAGCTGACACGTGTTAACTGCACAATGAGGTCATATCTTTTTCTCAGCATTGCGTCTCAATTCTGAACCTAGTGTTCACTGACCTATCTGCTCTATCGCTGAGCCATGCCTCCAGCCCTGTTTTGCATTGGTAATTTTGGAGATAAGGTCTTGCTTTTTTCCCAGCCTGTGGCTGAACCATGACTTTATTAGTGTATGATTCCCACAGAGGCTGAGATGATGCGCACATGCACTCACATCTGGCTTCTGCCTTTGAGATGGGGCCCGTGAATTTCTGGGCAGCCCCCTTGGTCTCCCCTCCACAATCGCCGAGACGACAGGTGCCCGCTACCACCCCAGCTACCAGCTAAGAAAGGATTTTGTGAGTGTTTTGCTCAACCCTCTAGGACAATCCTTCTGATCTCAGTCTCCTGAAGAGCGAGAATTACAACATGAGCCACTGTACCCAGAGGCACACAATCTTTATACCTGTGCTCTTAAAGAAGTTTTCAAATGTTTTGATTTTTAATTGCAAAAGAGAATTTATGTTCAAAGGGGAACATTTTGAAAGTTTGTTCTGAGCCCTAAATTAATCCTTGTTCAGAATTCACCCTCCATCTCCAAGGCCAGGGGCCAACTCTGGCTTGTGGAGCAGTGCTCTTCAGACAGTCTGTGGACGTGAAGAGCAGATGCCTGCGCCACGTGCAGCTCCACACACCGTGGTCCCAGCTACTAACGACACAAGCAGACAAATGCAGAGTGAAAGAACCAAAGGAACGCACTTCGTCTCACAGGCCCCTCCTCTTGTCAGTCATAATTTCTTTCCCTGTTGTTCATATGAATTTGCTGCTTAAAACTTCATTATTTAATGACTACACAGGAGGAGGAGAGGGAGTTCATTTTTACATTACCTCCCAAGATGAGACTTACGATCTTCTAAGTAAAAGATCCCAAATCCCAGCAAATCTGATATACAGGACTTCACCAAACTAAAACATTCCTGCACAGCAAGGGGCACAGTTCACAAGCTAAAAAGACAACCTACATTTACCAGCTAAACACCACACAATGACCTGATATCCACACTGCTTAGAAACTACCCACCCTCAAAGAAGCAACAGCCCAATTAATAAACGGGCAAATGAGAGAAATAGATTTCTCAGAAGAAGTAATGATTTCCAACAGACACATAAAAAATGTTCAACACTTCTGGCCATAGGGAAAATGCAAACCAGAACAGCACTGGGATTCTAACTCACCCAGTCAGAAAAGCAAATCCTTTCCTTGCTGTGACAGCAGTTCTTATCTTTCCTGAGATGCCACACTGCTCCTCTAAGATTGACTAAATTATAGACAAGTTTCTTCCTCATTATGGGCTGCTGCCATTGTCAATTCCTTTACCCTTGAAAGATCTAAACGTCCCAGGTTCCTGCCAGGCACGCCTTTCTCCACGGGTGAGAGACATCCGTTTAAAATGTGTCATCAGAAAGACCCCGCTCCTATGTC
>NW_012267293.1:2554450-2564930 GCF_000151885.1 Dipodomys ordii | reverse complement strand
GGCCGAAGTAAGGAAAAATGCTAAATACCTACCAAGAAATCACTCACTGAATTAAGCTGAATTAAGCAACTCTTCTCAGTTGAGAAAAAACCATGAAAAATTAATTGAAATCCTATTCATAAGCCTTGGTAATATTCTATTCCCTACATAGGCCTCAGTCCTACTTAATCTTAAATTACTATTGGGGTTTGCTGAATCAAAATCCCAGGTGATATTCCCAAGTGGAGTAGATAACTTTAAAGGAAAAGAACTACTTTGGGGACTTCTCTCAAATACTTATTTTTAAACAAAAATATTTAATGGAAATAGTTTTGGGTACAGTAGAACAGACTATTTATTATAAAAGAAGGGAAATCAAGACATTCTTTCATTTAATATGCAATTTTATGCATTTTCTTTCAATATTACAGCTATTCACTTTGTCTGTAAATCCCTAACTCACTGTATTAAAATGCCAAATTTTCCATTTCAGTGCATTGAAGTTCTTTCTCAAATACTCTTCACAACCAGAACACAGACCCCAGAGCAGTGCTCTCGGGTGGCGCGGTTTGTGTGTGGGGAAGCTGTGGCAGTGGACGGACCGGATTCCCGGCAGCCACGCGCCCTGCCCGCCACTCTTCAGCCCTCCCTCTCAGAATCCTTCCATGAATAGCTCAGCATGTTCTCAGAGATCCAGGTTCAGCTACTGGGAAAGACTGATGTCCCCTCCTTCCAAAGCAAGCCCTCATCACTGAGCCCTACCCCTGCTGCATCCAGGAAGTTGTACAGTTTGAAGGCTTTCAACCTAAGTCTCAGCTCCTAAACCACTGCCTCAAGTGACATACCAAGCGGTGGTACGTCCTTAGTGTGGAATACTTATTAGCAATGAAGAAGAAGGATCTATCAATACGTATACCATATTGAATAAATTTCCTAAGAACAGTACTGAGCATTTTTTGTTTTGAGTATTTACCGCTATCTTAAATAAAAAATTAACAACTGTATTATTGAGTGGTTGTCAGCAGGCCTTCCAAAGTAAAACATACATCTGTATCACAGATCAAACTAAGCAATGAATATTAATTGAACATATTTTCTACCTCTAGAGTAGTATTTTGCTGTGCATAAGAACACAGGCTTTGGAGACAGAAGGAACTTTGAGTCTTAGATCTGCAGGCTATTGGCTTTGCCAACCTGTACTAGATGCATGTATTCTGATTTCTATCCAGTCTTTCACCCACATCACTGTGGTCTTCAGCCACACATTAAATTATAAACCAATTGACAATGTACCAAATCACAAATTACCTTAAGATTGAATGTGATAATAGTAGAAAAATCAATATTAGTGTCATACCTATAATACCATTACAATCCATCCAAGGAAGTTTAAACGTTGTTAGATTTCAGCATAGCAAACTGAAGAAAAGTGCTAAAGAAAACCTGTGTCCATTGTTTCCTGCCCTGTATTTAAGTGTTAAAACCTAATTACCCTAAAATGTTGCTGTTTTAACATCATTACTCAGGACATGGGGGAATAAGAAGAATCTAGTAGAATTTACATTTTAACTTTAAAAATGATCTAGTAAATATATACATGAACGATCACTGACACACTGATGTGCACGTTTGAAAAAGTATCCTGTTCTACAGCATGTCGCTTCTAATATTATAGCTTATCCTAACTGTTACCCTGGGTATTGGTTCAATAGGAACTTCAGGAAGAAACTCATCTATTTAATCAATTACTGCATTAACCCAAAATAGCATTAGCATTACCAACATAAACTGACAGGAGTAAACAAGCCAAAATTAATGAATAGTGTCAGTAGACAAATGTCTCCTCTGTTCCAGCCCCTTGCAGATGAATGCGGGTTCTGCTTGTCCCATTGTATGTGCCATGGCTTAAGTGATGATCTGCATTGTCATTTATGAATAGAGAATGCTGCAACAGTTCCCCAAGGTAATGAAGTCACACAGCATTCACAGAAACGGTTCACTAGCTGCAGGAAGTTTTAAATTCCTGGATGGGAAATAACTCAAATAGCAAAACCCACAAATGCATTCTTCTATATTGTTATGTTATGTTTTACCTGTTTTATTTACCTTTTGTTGATAAGTCTAATTATTCTGTCACTTAGAAAGATGAAAAATAATAAAAATAATGCCTTCTGACATTATTCTCTAGCCCTTACAAGAAATGCTTGCCAGTCTTGATTTAAATGTATCAATGTTAATAATTCCTCATAGATGAGAGAATTTACTGTTATATATATATATGTATATATATATATACATATATATATACACCAAACCTTTGGTATCGATCATATAATTCATTCCATCCTGGGCTCTTTGGGGTTAGGGGAGGGAAGAGGGAGGAGGGGCAACAGCAGATAGGGTGAATTTCATCGGGTTATATTTTAAGCGAATATGGATATATCCACAGGAAACATCCCTTATACAACTAATAGACACTACAATAGTTTTCAAAAACACTGAAATATTATAAACTGACATAAACTACATACAATAACTACTCTGAGTAGTTATACAAATAAATTTATACATTTACTGAGTTTATGAAAATGATACTGTGGACAAGGTATTTTTTCATTGTAATAATTGTTAATCTGACTTAAGAAAATATTGCTTTGCTTTCTTGGTTAATTTTAGATTTTTTTCTTTCAAAACATTCTGCGTATTTGTTTGGTTTCGTTTTTCTCGATGACATATGGAAAGCCTTAGTTATTCTTTTGGAGCCCCTGCTATTTGATTTATCAGCTGTGCACTATTATTGGCCAGAGGTGGTCTTTTTTTTTATGTGAACATACACTTATTTTCTCATTTTTGCTTGAACATTTCTATTACATAGGGATTATTTTTATGTTCTTTATGCTAATTCTTATTTATGAGAGCAGTTCCTGGAGTAGATAGGTGTCTGTCAGAAACTACAAAGGAACACAGCCCTTATCAGTGGAGGCCTGGTAGAAAGTGGCTTGGAGAAATCTGCACTGCCCTCTTTCTGTGGTCTAGTTCCATGGGTAGTCCAGAGGGGAGATGGGGGTTGATAAGAAGAACTGCTAACACCATCACAGATGAAGTTCTATTAACATTTTGGTTTACATAATTCCAGTATTATTTAATATGTATACATTTAATTTTGTTTATAGTTAGTTACTAGAGTTTTACTAATTTTTTATTCTTGTATTATACTGAAGTCATTATAAATTTTCAAACTATTCAAATAGAGGATTTTCAGTCGTAGAAAATATATCTTTTCTCCTATTCTCTCCATTTAAAACAAGAGAAAGGAGAAGAATGACACAGAACTTGTCAGCTTGGTTAAAGCACAGCCTAACCCCAAGCCTGGAGTATGCAGGAGAAAGCAGATAGCAGATCCACTCACGCCTCCCTCCCAGGTCTCTGATGTGAGCCTTCTTTCAAACATCGACCTGTCATCCACAGAGCCCATCCAGCGCCTCACTGCGCGGTGTGGACGGGGAAGCCAGGGTGTGACGGGGGAGGGAAGGCTGTGAAGCGTCAGCACCAAAAGTCAGGTCAATATTTACTCACCTCCAAAAGGCCACACACAGAGCTTCAGGGTCTAGAGAGACGCCAAGCATGTCTGAAGGGAAATAGAGCCCTGAGCAGACAAATGATGGGATTTAAAAAGAAAATTGACATTCTGCTACACTGCTCGAGCAGCGCACGCTCTCCCTCTGCCCCTCTACCCCAAGGCTCACCACGGGGAACAGCTGAGCGAAACCGCAAAGGTTGGACCATGAGTGGAAGGCTCTGAACAGAACTCTACAAACACACCGTCAGCGGAAATGAGTCCTGGAAACGAGCAGCATTAGTTGGAGGATTGTTTCATGAGCTTTCAAGTTCAGGAAGTAAAGCATACTACTGGTTTTTTAAAACGGTGGTTAAATGATTTCACAAACTATATCCAATTAGTTTTACACAAAAATCCAAATGTTGTTCCCTAGTATTTCACAGGAGTAACTCAACAGAGAAAGTGTAGGCTACACAAAGACGACGATAACAGGCTAAGTACCAATAATGGGGGGACAGGTAACATAAAGTATAATAAAAACTAAACAAAAACCACACAGAAGTTGTGCAGTTAATGTGTGTTAATGAGTGGTATCACTTAGTGAAGGGATCACAGAAGTTGTGTGGTTAAGGTGTGTTAGTGAGTGCTCTCACTTAGTGAAGGGATCTGGGCTGAAAAGCGGATTATCACACAGTATCAATGGTGAGATCATCACAGGTGTCCACACTCTTACCTAGGTTGGGCCTACCACACCTGGGCCGCTGGTAAACCCTTTATCTCCTATGCTACACATCTGTCTCTCACGGGCAACAGTCCCAGGACACCCAGGATGTTTGTGTCACTAGGTGGAGAAGGGGTCCGGTAAACATGGTGTAACACATCCCCAGAGGGCCAGAGCTGGGCTAGAAGACACCTGGGGAGCCGGCATTTGAGTGAGGGTGTGGAAAATCAAGCCCAGCACAGCCCCAAACTGGTTCAGACCACTGCATCCTTGGGCATGTTAAGTGCACAAAGATGTTGTGTTATTCAGAAATAAATGATCATTGGATTATTCTAACTCATTTACTTTAAAAGCTTTACTGTTTCAAATTTTGGAATGATAGCTTAAAACACAAACATACGATACAGCTATGCAGAATACCCTTATTCAATGAAGTTTTATTTTTCTCTCTCCTCGCCCCTCAGAAAGCCCAACCACTCACAGGGACACCTGTCACCTCTGACAGCAGGCTGCCCTCTGCAGGGTCCTGCCCCGCCAGATGTGTGCACAGAAGCTCACCCTCAAGTAATGGCACAAAACAGAATGCACTGTGTAAGCACCCTTCCTGTCACTCACCACCCGGCTTCCGTACTTCTGGACCTAGCAGTTGGCTGTCCAGGACTCTACAACTGACAGGGGAGGTTTGTTTGCCACAGTATCACGAGGAACAAGTGAGCAGGCCCAGGCCATGCAACACAAGGCTCTTACAAAAACTCCTCACATCCTTTATAATCCTTTATAATCCTATAGGTTCAAAACAATATATGCAGTGTGTTGTTGAAGGAAATGTCCTTGACATACTCTCTCTATAAATATGTATATACAGAAGAATACATATTCACATACACATGCATATATACTGGTTTTTATTTGTGTGCATATGTGTATATAAAATATACATACAAATTTGTATATATAAACACAAATATACTAAAAAAGTCTTTAGAGGCATATGAGATAAAATTTGAATGCACAAAAGAATGTACATGTACTTGAAAAAGACAGGTCCATATTTTAAAACATTTTAAAGTTATTTTTGAGTTATTTTAAGTTACATTCAATTTATCTATAAGTATATTTTAATTTATTATCAATTCAATTGCTATTCTTACTTCATTTTCTTGGTGAAATATCTAACTTCCAATTAACGCATGATTGTTAAAGTTTTCCACAGTTCAAGCTCTAAGACGTTTCTCCCTGGTAGATCTTACTGCTGTCTCCATTTTACAAATGCAGCTTAAAGATGTGAGCAAATGTCCCCAATCACTTATTGTGTAATTCATAGACAGGATTTGGACCATGGGAGCCAACACCACTGAAAGCTGGACTGTTACTTTGTCCCTGTCACGAATCTGCTCTCCCTGTGTACAATACACCTCTCAATGTTAATGGAGGAGAGTAACTGTGCAAACGAGGCCTCTAGAGACCGGTATAGACGGTTCTCTTCTCTATCCATCATATGCACTCCATGAGGATAAAAACAAAGTTGGTCTTCAATATTTACTTACATTAAATACTCTTGACCACAGAACAAGCCCTCCTTTTCTGCTGGAATGTCCTCTTATTTCTGTGGCTGTTTCGTGAGGCTGACTCCCGCCCGACTCAGAGCTATGACATGATGCCACTCAGTATCATTTGTTCTCCTTTTTTTACCCTGATCTGCTCTCCTTCCTGGCTGATCTTCTCACAAGCACTGTACGATCTGGAAGGACAGTGGGGAGGACTGGGTGAAATGTCCAGGTTCCATAACCAATCGGAGGGGACAGGTACTACCTGAAGAGCTTTACAGCTTTAGTTCTCACTGAATTCTCAGAGGCTTCCCATCACTCTGATTGTGATACATCACCCGTAATAAAGGTGTCAAGTAGGGAAGGGGAAATTGATTTTCGGTAGGAAGATCCCAGAAACCTTTTCCGAGATGAAGCTGGAGTTGTGACCATACGCGCAGCCCCCGCCATTGCTTTGAAGGTCCATGTTCCTTCTCAGACCTTGAGAACCGTGTCAAGCTCATTGCTGCACAGCTGCTCTGAGGCCTGCTGCGGCCTGTCTTCTTCACTTCTCAGGCCTGTGATGAGATTAATGGCTTGATGGATCACTGTGCTTTAATGGTAAATACTAATAAAGCCCGGGACAGGACCGTTCCTGTGTTATCATTGACTGGCATAGGAACCTTTATTTTATTCTTTCTTTTCCTCCACTCAAGGTAAAGGCCAAATCAGTAAAAGGTCAAGCTGACTGATATGGATTATTATAATATTGTTCTCAACCCGTCCGGGGATCAATAGGCGGTGTCATCATCCATTTTCCTGAGACACAGACACTAACTTCATTACCCTAATAGAAAGCAGAGCCCAAAGCGGTATCAACTTTCTGCTTTTCTATTCTCAAACCTATCATTCAAAAATTTTAAATGCCTATATTAAAATGCTTTTCATTACCTCAGTAGAGTTGTTTGAGAATAGTCTGTGAGCCAGAGCCTCCCCCAGTCACTAGCATAAGTTTGTGGCTTTTACAATTATGCCTTTTAAAAAACACCTAATAATTATACCGTCTCAAAAAAATTCCAGAGGTGGGAAGAGGTGACACTGTTCAAAAAGAAACTATTTCCTGACTTATGTACCTGTAACCCCTCTGCACATCACCTTTACAGTAACAAAAAAATTAATTCCGGAGAAAGGAAGGCGCCCAGAACATGGGCTTTCCCGTGATTCTCGGCTGGAAACCTCACTGTGGCCAAGAAGTACTCTCAGATAGCTTGTCCTCTGCATCACGTGACTGCAGTGCCTCAGTTCTGGCTGGGGATGCAATTTTGGCAAACATGAAAATTACATTATGTGGAAAGAATAAACTATTTAACCCATGCCTGACTATAGCCGTGTCAAACAAAATTCAAAACTTACAACTTCTAGTAAAAAGCTAATGATTAAGCACATTTAGTTTTTGTGATTTTCTCTGTTTGTTAATAATACCTACTTTCCAGACTTTCTGAGAAGAATAAATCTAAGTCTGGACATTTTAACACTTCACATTGGCTTACACAATTCATTTTGTTTACTTGGATTGTAGACCACAAACTTGAACACCAAAACATCAGAATCAATCACATCTTAACGACAGGGTGAACATAGTATACAAATTGCAGGGAAGTTCCGGGAAGATGGCAGAGGAGAAGCTGGAGGCTAAATAAGCTCTCACATAGAAAGCAGTTTTAGAGTTCCAGTGAACAGTCCTGAGCCAGAGAATCACACCAAGTGTGCCATCACAGGACAGAGAGTTAGGCCAGAGAGGGAAAATTCAGGCAAGGAGACAGATCTGAGCTCTTGCCAGCAGCTGCGCTGTGGCGGCAGCAGCAGCGGCAGCTGTACTGTCATACCTGAAACAGAGAGAGTCCGGGATGAAGGAGCCAGACGCAGCGGGCAAGCAGATTCTACTCAACACCAGCAAGAACCGACAAGGAGCAGACATCTTCATCCTGCAGTTCGCAGACCAGAGACGACCCAGGAACCAAGACTCAGCGTGAGTAGAAGCGTGACGTCCTCACTCCTTCTCAGGGAGCAGAGGAGGGAAGGCCACCCCTCCTTCCCCCCTTCCCCCCCCCAGTACAGGAGATCTCCATCTTGGATACTGACAAAGCTCAGCGGAGCTGCTAGCTCCAACTCAGGCCTTAGAATAAAAGGAGTCAGTTAGCAGGTCACAAGAACTTAATGGTGTGACCTGCCAGACTCAGCTCCACCCAGGGAAAAGTCACCCAGCTCAGGCGCCAGCCCCAGGAGTGGTTTTTCTTCACTGGGTAATCAGAGCCAGAGGCTGCCCCTCCCTCTAGCAGCCTGGACAATCAACTGAAATTCAGTAAACAGAAACCCTGAGAGTGGCTCCAGGCTGGGCTCTGTGAGTTTCTCACAAACCAGCCTCCAGGAAAAGCTACTGTTTGCTGAAAGGCCTCAACTCTACCCAGAACCTAGCCTCATGACAGCATCTCCAAACTTGAGGAAAAAGCCATCTCCCTCTTTTGTGATACTCAAAGCACACCCCCTCCCATTGAACTAACTTGGGAGGAGGATCGCAAAATCCTGGGTAAAGCAGAGCATTTTTCTGCCTGTCCAAACAAACTGACGTAAGAAACCAACCAAGCCACAGGACCACAAGCAGACCAGAGACTCCAACCCGAGGCTGATTACAGACACAAGGGAGATACAGGATTTTTCCCAACCCTCCCCCAAAAAATCAAAGAACTTTTTTTTCTTCTTTTTTTTTTATAACTTTTATAAAAAAATTTTTTCTTTTCTAAAACTTTTTTTAATTTTTACCTTTTTTGAAAAAAATTGTTTTCTAGTAACTTTTTTCCCCCTTATAATCTTTATTTTAGGGATACATGTGTGTGTGCGTTTTTCTTTCTTTTTTTTTCTTTTTAAAACAAATTTTTTTCTTTTTGTTTTTTGCTTAGCTCGACTGAACTTCTGATCTTTTTTTTTCTTTCTTCCTTATCCTTCTCACCTTTTCTTCTCTTTTGTTCTTCTTTATGGGACTTAATTGTTGTTCTGCACATCCTCAGATAAACCCGTAGTTGATTATTAGACCCTATCACCCATTGTGTACACACTTAATCCATAAATTTATTACTCAATCCAAAACCTCTGGACTTAAATTCCTTAATAGCAGTACTACCTCTTTATACCTATATAATATTTTAAGTATTTTTATTTTTAAGTTTTTCACATCTCCTTTATATCCCTCCCCTTCTCTCATTATATTCACGTTCTTTGAATAGTTTGTTCTCGAATCTGCATATTTTTAATTTTTATTTTTCTATTTTTTCTGGTCTCTTTTTTTTTCCTTTCTCTTTTTCCTTGTTTCCTCTCTCTCTACTTTCATCCTATCCAACCTATTTCCTGCTTTGAGATTAGGACTTAGTTAAGTTAACTCTCCCTGTACCTTCTCATATCACTCTATTCCTATTTTTTACCCACATCTCTCCCTAACCCTAATAATTTCTGGTTTACCAAATTCTTCTTTGCAGTTCGTAGCCCATTAATATATAGTTGTTTGATGTTGAATAGAGGTATCCATTAAACTAGATTGTATCTGCAGACTTTTGACTGTGCAAATTCAGACTTTGGCTGATGTTTGCCTTAAGCTAGTGTTTTAGCACAAAACTGGTGTTATTTTCATCCCACATGGGCAGAGTAAGCCGGAAAACCACAAGAAAAATGGCAAGTCCGGGTATCTCCACTCCCACTCATGATAATCAGGGGACAGAACAGATAATGAATAATCCAGAGGAGAGTTCTCAAATAGCTCTACAAACACTGCTGGCAAACATAATAAATGAAAAGACTGAAAACATACAAAGAACTCTGTATGAGCGTGATAGGGAGAGAGAGGAGGCAAACAAAAGGTCAATGCAGGAAAAGATTGGAAACCTACAAAGGATTCTGTATGAGCGTGAGAGGGAGAGAGAGGAGGCAATCCAAAGGTTTATACAGGAATATCATGAGCGTGAGGAAGCTACTCAAAAACTGATACAGGATTTGCGTGAGCAGCTTGAGAATACTCAAAGAGAAAGGCAGGAATGGTGTGAACAGGCTGAGAACACTCAAAGAGAACTACAGGAATCCCACGAACGGGAGGAAGCTAAACAAAGAGTAATTCAGGAATTGAGAGAGCAGGATGAGAATACACAAAGATCACTAAAGGCATTCATGGGATCTATTAACAAAGAGCTGAAGGAAGTCAGGGAGACCACAAAGGGAATGCTGAATGGAATCCAACAGAAGGAATGGGAGTCCAAGGAAACCATAACCAACCAACTAAGTGATTTGAGAATAAACACTGAACACCAAATTAAGGAAGTAAAAAAGTTCATACAAGATCTAAAACAAAGCTTCAACAAAGAATATGAAGCCATCAAAGCTGACCAATTAGAAGGAAAAAAAATAAAAAACAAAGTAGAAAGTCTTGACAGCAGGTTAGCCCATGCAGAACATCGAATCTCAGGGATTGAAGACAGCCTAGATATTATAGAGAAAGAACATACAAGCATCCAAGACAAGTCCAAGAAACATGATAGATCTATCCAACACTTGGAAGACACCAGCAGAAGGCCTAATCTAAGGATAATGGGTATAGAAGAGCACCTAGAAACAGAAGTTAATGGTCTAGGAAATTTGTTTAACAGGATCCTA
>NW_012267293.1:2450889-2550054 GCF_000151885.1 Dipodomys ordii | reverse complement strand
AGGAGGCTGCAATGCTTGATAAGAAATGTACTCATTATCTTGCCCATGTAATTGTAACCCCTCTGTACAGTATGTTCACAAAAAATAAAAATTTAAAAATTTAAAAAAATTAAAAAAATTGCAATACAACCGTTGATTTACTAACATGTCCTATTTTGAAGGGCATGAGGGTACATACCTGCAATCCTACTGACCCAAAGGAGGGCCAAGGTCTGAGGCTGGGACAAACAAAAGTAAGACTAAAGGCAAAGGGCTGGAATCATGACTTAAATGTAGAACCATTTCCATGCAAATACAAGGCTCAGAGTTCAAATGATTTACAAATATATCACTGCACAATATGCTATAACACATACCAGAGGATTTTTGTTTCCTTTTCTGCAGAATTTCTATCAGAAAGTTTATCATCAATGAAGCAAGCAATAATAAACGTTAGTAACAATGTGTAAGGCAAAAAACCCTTATATGCTTTTAATTGGAATATAAATTAGTATAGCCACTATGGGAACCAGTATGGAACGTCCTTGGAAAACTAAAATTAGAACTACCACAAGATTCTGGTCTTATCTTAGGTATGCACACAAGAAGTAAGACAGTGAAAATAAAAGACTTGCATACTACCATTAGTGCAGCTCTATTCACAAGTGCCAATTTATGGACGCAGTCTCAATGCTTACCAAGAGATGAGTTGGTAAAGACAAACCAGCGTGTGTACACAATGAAGTATTCATCAGCCATAAAGAAAAATGTCAATGGGAGGAAAATGGTTGAGATGGAAGATCATGCTAAATAAAATAAGTTAGACTCAAAAAGACAATGTCACATGTTTTCTTTCTGATGCAGAACTTAGACCTAAACACAAATAAGCAAGAAAACATGAACCAAAGAGGGAAACCCTTTGGGAAAGCAAATAGAGGGATGATTGGCAAGAAAAAGTGTAATATAACTGAATATACTGCATAAATGTAATAAAATGAAATACAATGGAATCCTTTATTTTGTAAAATAACAAAAGTAAGCTTATTTTTAATGGAAATATAAAATAATTCAAATGCTAAACTATATGAAAATCATAACAAACAAAATACAGTTGACTCTCAGTAACATAATCTTTAAATCTGTGAATAATTATGACACTAAATCTTAGGTGATTAACTGAATATTTGTTATAAAATAATATATTATCCTTGTACATTATAACAAATAAATGGATGAATGAATGAAAGAATGAATTTATAAGGAGTGAATAAATCTCAGAAACACTATGGATATTAAAAGAATGAATGTCTTATTCTGAAAATTAAATCTATTTCTGTTATTTCTAATTTTCCTAGAAGGAAATTCATCACAAGAGATGAAACCATCAAAACTTTATTATTACAGAGACTTCAAACAGGACTTGTAAATGTTTTCCTGGAATTTCTGACATTCTAAGATTGCTACTAGATAACATACTTTACCACACAGATGGAGAAACTAGAATAGACTTAAACATCAACACTCGAGTAATGAAGCAACTCAAGCTTCTCCCAAAAGATGATAGTTCAAAGTTTGACATCTGAAAAAAAAAGTTGACTGGGAAAACTACATTTAAAAAGCCACAGCAGAAAAGAAATACTGTCTGCATGGTCCCAGGAGTCTGGCTATGACTTGGAGATAGGAGTTCTAAGGGTGGCACTTGACATGACCTGCCTGCTTTCTAATACACAACCTGCTTAGCTTGGGAACGGGCTGCACCAGGTGTTCCTGGCATTAAGTATGCAGGAGTTACAGAAAAATAAAATAAATGCTTGTAGAAATGCAAGGTGTCTCTGAGTAGCTTTGGAAGTGCATGTGTGACATAGTGAGAGCACACCTTTATGTCTGGGCTCTGGCACAAGTCTATGAAATCGAGGGTCAGTGCAACACTACATAGATAAGAGAAGCACAGGTAAGGACACTGGACAAGGCCTCCTGCTGTAGCTCAGTTCTTCAATCTCTGCACATCCTGCAACCCATCCCTCAGCACTGAGACACCACGGTTGTTGTCAGTGTGGCCTGGTGGTAGCCTTTCTTATCTGGTTTTGGAGGTATCAGTATCAAGGAAGACCTTATATTTCTTGTAAGTGATAAGAAGTGGCAACTCTGACACATTCGCTTGATCAGGCAATGAATGGAGGAAACCCAGTGGCTTGCATGTCACGTATTTCAAAAGAAGGGTTCCAGCCAGCCAGTGGTGTGCACTCACTGTGTCTCCAGGGAAGAGGCTCCAGGACACTGACATGCTCCTGGATTTTCTTGAAAACTTGTAATTTCAGCATTGACCAGTGTCTTCTCTCCTGGATGATACTTGACAGGTTCCCAGCCCAGAGCGTGCATTTCCTACCGAGTCCCAGAGTCTGATCTGATCATCTCCACTGGCTCAGCCCTGGAAGCAGATTTATATTATAAAATTCTATTTTAGTTATACATCACAAAGTGATGCCATATTATCATCGTCTAGGTTTTGGTAGGGACTATTTAAATTACTATCTGAAGCTGAGGCTTGAGATAAATTTTTGTATTTTGTAGGATTGTCAGTGTTGCATAAGAGTTAAACAAATAAAAAGACAAACAATAAAAGTTGCTCTGTAATCAGAAAGCAAACATTTTGTACTTTCTCCAATAATAGGTATATAGTTACTCACTTATGTTGAACAATTAAATGCAATCCAATTTTTGCCAATAAGATTCCATGAAATTACCATTAGAACATTTCAATATTTGAATCAATTGAGCCTGTAACGGTTTATTACAAAGACACATTTTAAGAATGTTAATATTCTGTCACTTAATGGTATAGATCATTGGGTAGAAATTGATGTTAAAATCATTTGAAAAGCTCGATCCTGAAAGGCACCGTGGGCTGAGTCCTGGCTCTGATACAGGCCCCAGGGGTCACAGGCCTCCCGCGACCTCTGACGCTGGACTCGGTCCCCAGCTTTACAGACTCTGTGGTGGGAACGTCAGCTGCTAGTAATTGGACCTTGGAAAAAATAAACCAATTCTTAAAGAAAAAAGCAGAAATGATGGAGATGTATTATCCTGGTGTTTAGGTATAAATGTCATCAGGGTAGAAGGGAACTACTTTGGTGGCTAGTTGATAATGTAGATTCCTTGATTTTATTTTGACCATCAATGAAGGAATGTGTATTGAAATATATTTCTTATTCATAAAGAATGAACAGTAGTAAATAAATAAAATATTCAAAACCACAAGGCATTCTTATAACTACCCCCCAAGGGAAAAATCATCTCCTGGTTATTGTTCAGACACTTTGACTGTACCCTTACAATCAGTTAAGAAATTAGGTAACCAGGTACTGTGGCATTAATTATGCTGAACCATTTATATTCTAATGTCTATCATGTTAATTTGGAAAGATCTCATTTCTCAATCAACAAAATCAAAGAAAGTAAGAAATGGAATATGACTTGACAATGTAAAAGTTTTCTTCTATTATTGAATTATTGAATAAAAAGTAATGCGCTTTCTGTAGCTTCATTAAAAAGGAAATACTGAGATGAAAACTACAGCTTCTACTGTAGAAGAGCTGACGGCAGTCACCAGACTGCTCAAAGAGCACGTGCATTCCCAAAGCTCAGGCATGAAATGGTCCATCTTATATTCATTTACAGAGAGGGCATGCAGACATTTTCACAAGAATTCCATAAATAAAACCTCGACATTAAAGATCCTGTTGACATCAACAGGTTTGTATAGATCAGCACCAGGTGACAAATTCCCTAAGCCTTTGCCTGAATCCAAGAAGTGAACTTCAGTCTATTTTACTGAAAAGTCTGAGCATTCCTTGAAAGACCTTCAACCAGACCCATTTCAAGGTCATTTGTACAGTATGGGCTAGAAGTTATTCCAATTCTACAAACATGGCCTAGTCCTAGTGTGCACACACACACACACACACACACACACACGCTAGAGTTTGGTCTCACCACACACAGTGTTGGTGAGCCGGGTCAGGCTGCAGCAGGCCAGCACTTTGGACAATCATAGCACAAGCCACACTGCTGCAGACTACATGGATTTGATTAAGATTGTCCATTCATGTGGGAAATGCTCACTGAACCTGAATGTCCTTAAATGTATATCATATATATGTATAGTTTGTTAAATACATAGGTATATGTAAGTGTAACATTTATTTATGTATATATGTGCCACCTACTTATTGCATAAGATTGATGGAAGTAGATTTGGCATAAAATAAATTTCCCACTTTTTAGGAAACCAGTTCTCAAAACTATCATGCATGTTGAGTTGTTATCCATCTGAATCCAAAGGAAACTTTGGTCAATTTTCTATCTGCTCTGATTTCCCTGAGTCCCTTCTAAAGTCCGTGCTGGACCTCAGTCTCCACAGTGGCAATGTTAAAAGTAGGACTCAGGGAGGGACCTGTGGGCACCTTCTCTGATGGGCTGGCGTTGGCCAGCATAGGCCTTCCTGGCTCTTTTCATCTTCCACCGTGCACCAGCACCGGGGACACTACACTGCTCACAATGCCGTGCCTGCCTGCCGGTCTCCCGGCCTGTCCTGCCCCTCCCTGTCCTCGTTGACAATGTCTAAATGCCACTCTCAGTTCTCATCTAGCAACTTCACAAACAGCATCTCTTAATGCTCATGAATTTCTTTGGATTCTGGAACCCTGCTCTTTGCTATTTTCTTACTGAATAAGTTACGTTATCTGCTTCCTTCTATTCTGTCCTCTTTTTTTTTTTTTTGCCCAAACTACACAGCAGGAGTCCACCAGACTTGTGTTTTCTCTGTCCTTACTCCTTTGGATAACTAGCTAGCAACAATGCCTTCACCAACTCTAATCAGCTCTCTGAAGCTGAGATCTTTGCACGTACTATAGCAGTAACTTAGATGTGTGCTTGGTACCTCTGTTTAAAACGTGCTGACATCTTTTGTCCTTTTTGTCTTTCTTATCTCAGAGAAAGACCATGGCATCCTCTCCACTGTTCAGAAAAAATTAAATCTTAAACAAATCGCCACATTGGAAATAAATACAATTTCTAGTCCCCACACTAGAAAGTTTGAATCTTGTAAATAACGCTTTGATTTTTACATATTACATTTTTGAAATAAATAACCAGAGTCACCGTCATTGAACACATGACTGTTATGTGAGTTTGCCTTTTCTCTCATTCATTTATGTACATAAGGTGATGTGCAGCGTCCCAAATTTAGGGTAAAAGCCTGCTTCTGTTGTTATTGCTTTGTGACAAGTGTGCAGTGAACTTAACTCGAGGTACAGACCCAATGTCCACCTCAGCGCGCATCTGCTCCCAAGCGCCCCTGCACTCTAAGCGCAGTCCGTGGGCAGCATCTGCTCCCAAGCGCCCCTGCACTCCAAGCAAGTGCAGTCAGTAGGCAGCATCTGCTCCCAAGCGCCCCTGCACTCCAAGCGCAGTCCGTGGGCAGCATCTGCTCCCAAGCGCCCCTGCACTCCAAGCGCAGTCCGTGGGCAGGCGAGCCGGCCGCGCTGCACAGGGCGCGTGTCTTCTCTCGGAATCCATTCTTTGGATTCTGCGATCGCGTGGTGCGGGAGGCGCCGCACAGAGCACAGGGCGGGCAGATGCACCGCCCTCCTGTCGGGAAAGCCCGCAGCTGGACATCGCAGAGGTGCCCAGGATTGGGCTCTTCGCATCTGTGGCCTGCAGCAGCGGACAGACACCCCGAGCTGAGCAGCCTCCGCCGGCTAGGCCGGGGCCAGGCCGGGGCTTCCAGGCCAGCGGTCCATCGCCCGGCCTAAGCGACCTGCGAACCCGGGAAGGCGATCCGTGACCCTCCCGCCCCTAAACGCTGCTGTCCAGCCAGGCCTGACCTCGGCCTCCGACCAGACACCCCAGGGGCAGGGAGAGGCTCGCATTCAAGTTCAGCCTAGGAGAAAAACCCTAGAGTTTCCGAAAGCATGGAGTGTTAACAGCGCGATTTTTCAGGATCTCAAGACAAACTTCTGATTTTAAAGGATGAGATGCTATTGTTTTTCAGAAGGCGAACATGATAGCGTTTAGGAAGAGAAAACTAAATGACCAAAACGACTAAACAAATGTCAACCATTAAACATACGATGTTAATTTTGCTAGTATCTAAGTGAAATTAAAAAGCAGATCTGAAAGTTGGGTGCCGGAGGCTCATGCCTGTCATCCTAGCTACTCTGGAGGCTACGAGGATCACTGTTCAAAGCCAGCTCAGACAGCAAAGTTAGGAGACTCTTACCTCCAATTAGCCAGAAAAAACAATCTGGAAGTGAAAGTGGGGATCAAGTGGTAAACTTCCAGGACTGAGCAAAACAGCTAAAGGACAGCACCCAGGCAGGCTGAGGTCAAGCCTGAGGCCATCCATTCCCCTGACCCCCCAAAAAAAGTGGACGCTCCTTTCAGGTACCAGTGCAGAGACTCGTTCCATTCCAATGAATCTCCTTTAGAAGGGCGTCTCTTAGAAGTCTCTCTCTCTCTCTCTCTCTATGTTAAATGCTCTGAAGGAATAAGAGGAACTAATCACTTCCTTAACATTATTAAACATGAAAGAGAAATTCTTCAGTAATTCTTCTTCCCACAAGACGTAAGCACAAGACAGAGAGGGAATTTCAGTCGACTGAGGTTCTGCTCTGTCACCTTATTGGGTTTTCATAGCCTTTTATCAGTAGACAATAATGTAGACTTGAGAATGAGGAAAGCATGAGGTAGGAAAGTCAGATTGAGTGGATAAAAGGAAGACAGGAAACTCAGCTCAGCTCTTCAGCCGCACTCAACTGTGTTGGAGGAACATTCGGAATATTTACGACTATTTTTAGTCCTTTTATCATAGATATTCACTTATGGTTCTACAAAACTTAATTCATTTCTTAAGCTTTTAGTTCTGTATTCTTTCTTGAAATTATTTTGAGAAAGGGCCATTTTGTTGTAAAATGTTATCAGCTCGGCTCATATCTTGGTTAAGAATAGGAATGTTTCAAGCAATTTAAACTTTGTTATAAAGCTACTGTGGATATTCCCATTTAGCTCTGGAAACCTTGAACTGTTTTACTGCATTTATCAGTAATGTATGCAGATTCTACTAATGGTAAGCTTCAGGACTGCAACATGAGGTTTTCAAGAGGCTGGTCATTACTGTGCTGCCTTTCCATAATTTCTACCCAGATGTCCATGTGAAAACACACTTAAATATAAATACTACAGTATAGAACTTCATCCAAGTTAGCAAGTTTCTTGGGATACTTCTTTCCTTTTAACTATAGAAATTTGGAGAGACTGGTTGGACTGTATGAGGAACTCCGTTTCAGAAACCAATGTTGCTTCCTCAAGGAATGAATTTTCCACAGCACAGTTTGCATAATTGGAAAGCTTTCCTCTAGTGAGATATTAAGTCTTTCTTATTTCTTTCTCTACCTCCTGGTTTTGATGCATTTCCAGGTCAATTCCCATATAGTTGCAATTCTTTCTACTCCACTTGCTTGGAAAATTCAGCGAATGTAGCTCTCAGACAACACCTTATGGCTCAGCGTTCGAGCCTTGCCTATCAGGTATGTTTCAAGATTAGACATGATTTGGTCTGCCAAAAATACCCTGATGACTCCCTAGTCTCCTAATATATTTTTAGATGCCTCCAAAAATAGTCAATCTAGAAGGTGGTACAAATCCCAATACTTCCTTAAGCTTTTCACTAAAACACATTCTGGTCCCATTTTCCAAATAAAACAAAACGTTGATCATTGAAAGCTGTGGCTAGATAATTACAATTGAGTCAGGTATAAATGGATTTGGGGAAGAGGATGACAGAAATAGCATCAGGAAGTTTTACAACTTTCACCATACACACATTATTCATAGCAACAAGAATCACATGATAAAATGTAAAACTTCATAAGTAACATTTACAAAAATAGGTAAGAAAAAAATAACTTTAAATTTCAGAATGCAAGCTAAAAGGGAAAAGTCAATGAATACCGCAGGAAATGTAAACTGTAGGAAAAAGCAGAGCGAAGCAATGGTAGATTTGATATGAACTAGGAATGCTCAAAGTAGACAAAGGCCCATGGGCTGACTGGGAACAGCCAATGGAAGAGAAGTATTCTGTCAGGGTCGGTAGAGGCTGAGCTCCTGAGCCGGCAGAAAGCAGGGAAGGCTTCGGAAGGCCAAACTCCAATCAGCTATCGCCCCCCCCACTCCCCTCCCATCTCCTCACCCTTCCCACCCCCCATCTCCCCACCCCACCGCCCACCACCAAAGGCACCTTTCACAACACAGCTCTGTGCGATGAGGACTAACTCATGGGAGCGGTCTCAGAATTGACCAGAATCAAGGTAAGAGAAGTAAGGAAGGAGGTTGAGACCAAGGTAAGACAAATACAGAGTCATAAAGCAAGTTGACATGCTTTTACTGCCTCATAGAAGCAGCAGATAGGAGAGCTGATGGAAAGTAAGGAAGTAATCCAAATCAAACCTGGTTCTAAAGGTAAGCAAGAGAAGATTTTACATTAAAAATGAGCAGCACAATGTATAAAGGTAAAATTTTATAAACAACAATTATTAAAATCTATTTAAGATAAAAATATCCTTGTGGCAATAAAAGAGTACAAAAATAAAAAAGAGTAAAAGAATAAAAATTCAAAGGCTATTTCAAGCCACCTAAAAGACATAAAAATAATAAATTAGATTAAAAACCCTATAAGGATAGTAACAAAAGGTAAGTATGATCTTAATAAGAAAAATAAAGTAGGAGGAACATAAGAGAATATTAGCATGAAAATTATTAATTGCCATAGAAGAGGAAAAGACAGAAAGTTTAAAACAATTAAATGCATGTAAGTTGTCAAAGTAAAATCTAAGAAGAAAGAATTTGTGTGAATGACAGGAAAAGATGACTCAAAGTGTGGGCCATCAGATCCCAAATGTGGAATATGTGAGAATATGATAACACAAGAAAACTTTCTATAAATATGTTTTGTTATAGAATGATTGAAACTGAAGTTGATAGAAGTGTGCTGTCTGATATTACTACAGAGTATAAAACACAAAACTATTGGCTTAGTGTGAAAGTTAAAGATCTCCTATGTGGAGACAAGAGGACTCTGTGACATACAAAAGAAATAAAATTAAATTGTTCCTCCCCAAAAGTACTTTATTTCAATAAACAATATGTGAGCCACAGAAAATGAAAACTAAAGGGCAAAGAGAAGCTATGGTCACATCAAGAATGCTCAGGAAAATGTTACTTCCCTGAACTTCTAAGAGAGTTTCTGAAAAATCCACTGAAAATCTTGGGGAAAAAGTGACTAGAGATCCAGTTGTGTAAGGACTGTGGTAGCACTGAGTGTGTAAGGACTGTGGCTAGCATTGAGTGTGTAAGGACTGTGACTAGCACTGTATGTGTAAGGACTGTGGTAGCACTGAGTGTGTAAGGACTGTGGCTAGCATTGGATGTGTAAGGACTGTGGCTAGCACTGAGTGTGTAAGATCTGTGGTAGCACTGAGTGTGTAAGGACTGTGGCTAGCATTGGATGTGTAAGGATTGTGGCTAGCACTGAGTGTGTAAGGACTGTGGCTAGCATTGGATGTGTAAGGACTGTGGTAGCACTGAGTGTGTAAGGACTGTGGCTAGCACTGAGTGTGGATTTGCTCAAGGAACTATGATTAAAAGGGGCAAGGATGGAATCTTGGTGGATGTCAGAACTCTATGATTTGCTAAGGTACATAGAGCACAAATACAAACACAAGGAGGGAATAAATGTAGGACGTGATGTGATGTTGGCAGCGATGTCCTAAGATCTGTGTGTGCAACCGACAAGTTCTCGGGTCCTTTGGGTCTGAAAACTAGGAATTCTCAGTGTCAAAGAATGGAGATTGGGAAGCCCCAACCTGCAGGCCTCCAAGGCCAGCCTCCACCTCCCCAACCCGTGGGCCTCCAAGGCCGGCCTCCCTCTTCCCAACCCACGGGCCTCCAAGGCCGGCCTCCACCTCCCCAACCATTTCTACTCTGTCTGCTCCTCTCAGTTCGAGAGCCTGATGCCCGGCCTGTGCTGCAGGTGTTGTACGATTCCTTCCTTTGCCCCCACTCTTCTGCAGAAGGACTGTTTTCCTCCATTTTTAAGGTGTTTTCCTCCATTTTTAAGGCGGATGATTCTGGTAGCATGTGATTTAATATGTGGGACATTATTTTGCTTTTGTTCATAGTGTTTCCTTATTTGTGATGCATCCATTCCTTCTACACTTAAAGTTCTCTTTGTCCTGTACTTTTGAGTGTGCATGCATGTGTCCGGGGTGTATGTGTTCATGTGCATGTGCACTATGGGTTTGCACTCTCCCACTTCTGGGTTTTGCCAATTAATTAATGAAAAAGGCATCAAATATTGTTCTGCCCAGGCTCTGAACCTGGTATCATCCGATCTCAGCCTCCTGACCAGAGGTGGCTGCAGGCACAAGCCACCAGCACCAGCAGTCCTAAACCGCTGACAACCTCCTTGGGACTCTCTCATCCTGGTCTTCCATGGTGGATAACTGGTGAAGTACCTTTACATAGGAATTTCAAGTCTTCTTTAGAAAATCTGACATGGTTATGCTATCACTTATCCAAATCAATCTCCACATATAATGTAATCCCAGTCAGTATCTCAACATGTAATTATTTTGCTGGAAAAATTTTAGGCCAACTACAAAACTTAAATAGAGTAAGTGGAAACAAACTCAATCTTAAAAAACAACAGACTCTGAAGACATCTAGTCCCTGACTGTCAGAGTTATGTTGAAAGTACAGTGATCAAAATACCATTGTATTGATATAATATTGGACAAGGATTCCAGAGGAAGAAGCAAGTAAGTCGGAAACTCACCAGAGTATGAAGGACTATTTGGAAGGGTAAGGGAGGAGCTTCCAGAATTTGATTTACACCTAACGTGATATTGTTTAGTTGTTGTTGTCTTAACCCAAAGAGATTCAATCTGAGAAGGAAACAAAGTAATTTTATGGGAGAAATATAGTGTTTTTAATGTAAAATCCTTCCAAAAGTAGGTATTAACATAAAGAGACCCCAATCTTGTATATGACACAATAAAAAGAATAAAAATTGATTATCACTATATAAAACTATAAAATATTTAGAATAAAGCAGGGAATAATTTTTAATCATTGGATTAATCCGACAGAGGTTGGGTTTCATAAGAAAGGTATTTCTTAAATTTGCTCTTTGAAAGAGATTGTTAAGGAAATGAAAAAAACAAGGCAAACGTGAAACTTTCACCAGGCATCTATAGGACAAGATATCTGTACCCAAATGCAAGAAGAATGAGGGCTCCATAACATTATGAGAAATGTCACATAAGACAATGTTCAATTGTATAAGTCAAAATTATAAATTCAAGCGCAGTGCGATAATATTACAGTAGAAACTATGACAAAGATGGACATCAGAACTTTCACACCTTGACCGAATGTGAAGTTACACGAACACCTGTACATTGCCTGTCCACACTCAGTATATGAATAAGTAATTCAAATCCACAATATTTTCTTGAGAGATAAAAAATATCATATGTCTACTTTAAGTTTCAACACTAATGGACATCGTTAATTTAACTCTTAAGAGTCCCAAATTGGAATCAAATGAAATATATATCAAGAGATGGACATTAAGGATGTCATGTCCTACAATTTCATGAAGCAATATCCAAATGAAACTAAAGCATGCAAAATATGGTAACTTCATGCAAATACCTACCTACATGAGGTAGGATAACATATACTTTATGGTTTAATTCATACAAAATATCAAAACAAATTCATTCATAGAATTATAAAACATATATGTAATAACTTGGAGAACCTGGAATGAAAAAGATTAAGTGGAAAATGAACTTTTTATGTAAGTGAAAATATTTCATAATGTGATCGTGGTTACAGTATATTTTCATTTGTCAGTCTCAGTGAATTGAGTATATAGTTTGTTTTCAACAAAGTTGAGTAAAAAACAAATATGGGAAATCATGACTTAAATTTGCCACTACGTGCAGATCTCACATCCTACTTCTTGACTATTGAAACGTGATGCCCTCGTTTCTTCTCTTTATGACAAGTGATGTCTGTCCCTGTCAGTCTATGCCAGTTACAGACTGGTCAAGCCTGCAGAGTCTCTGGTGCACTTGGCATGTTGGTAATTCTTTTTTGGCTAAGCCCTTACACACTTTGGACCTTGTGTTGACACAGTTGTGAGAAAACACACCTCAGATTCTTAGAAGTGCTTTGGTTAATTCTTGCTAAAAGAATTTCTTGATCATCACTATGAAATTTACCATCAATGGCATATCTTATGGTAACAATCTGATTTCAACCTGAGTTCTGATAGCTTTAGTTACTCAGAGAAGCCTCTAACAATGAAAATCTTATTTGATTCTCCAGCCATAACACCCTGAGTCTCAGTAAATCTTGCTTACAAACTAAGCACCACCACTAGAGAGATAATGTTTTAAACAAATTTGTTAAGAATGTCATAGAACTCACTGGAATCAGGATGTAAATGCCAAGCAGAAAGTGGGAGACAAATAGTTTGCTTTAGGATAGCACCATCTCTGCTTTGTTTGTAACTTAAGCAAAATGGTTAACTCAAACTGCCAACTATAGGGCACCATGATTTGTGCTGACAGTTCTGCTTTTGTACAGGACAATCAATCTGGCCATACAGAGAAGAGAAGAGTCAAAGAACAAAGCTGGGAATGATTTGTTCCAAATTCAGGTACATGGGCCTCTCTGGGCCTCTTCAGGCCTCAGTTCTACGTCCTTCCCTGTTTACCACAGAGATCTCATACAGAAACGAGGGCCATCCTCCTGAAGCAGTGAGTTCTTCTGAAGGAAAGAAGACAATGTAGCCAGGGAAGTTCTTCTTGAAACATTACTAGCGGTATTAAACATCAGCTACTCCAGCTACAAAATCACTACTCTTGACTTAGTACATTTTAAGAAATATGACCACAATCGCCCCTAAAAGCCACAAGCCAAACAACATCCTAGAAGGACAGAGGACACAGGGAGATTCCTCCACCTGGTTCTGGCGCGATATGGAGCTGGGGTGGCGAAGGCTGGAGGGCGGCTGTGCGAGCAGGATAGCATCACCCGAGAGGAGGAAGGGCTCGCTCTTTTGCCCAGTGTTCCTTGCTTGTCCTTTTCTCCCCGCCCCTCTCCTTGTCTCCCCTCTCCTTCCTTGCAGGGAGAAGGTCATTGAAAGCTCAGAAATCAATGGTGGCTGGCTCCTTGGTGATAGGAGTCAATCCACAGCCAGCCTGCGCACACCCCTGCTGGCCACGTCACGTTTGGAATTCATTTGCATAGCTGGGCCACCTTCCTGGGGCGTTTCATTGAACAATCTCACTGCCATGACAGCTGGAAAGAGAAAAGCTAATGTAACTCTCTCCTGGCTTCCGGCCCTGCAATCCTGATGGGGGATGACCCCCACCGGGAGGCCCATCCCTCAGAGGGGGATGGGAAGCTCTGCCCTGACTTTCCAGTTCAGCAGAGGGGGATGGGAAGCTCTGCCCTGACTTTCCAGTTCAGCACTTCTGGGTTTTCATTTCTACCTCGCCTTCGTCTATATTTAGCTGTTTGGCTTATTGGTTGAAAAGAGGAGCACCGCTGTCACATTAGCAGGTACATTCGGTGTGCTCTGCGGGAAAAGAAAGACTCAAGCAACTTTCCTGACGTTTGATAACATTGCCAAAGCGGGGTTTGTTTTTTTAACTTTGCCCTTTAAAATAACTGTCTGTGGCTCTTATCTTCCCCCCTCTTTCTCTCTCTCTGTTACCCTTTCTCTTCCTTCACTCTCTCTATTTTTCAACCCAGTTCTGTTCACAGAAAGGATCTGGAAATAAATAATGCTTCACTACTGTGAGAACATTCTCCCATCTTGCTTTGTTTCTAAATGACATTCCCAAGGCCCAAAGTGCATTTGGGAAGCAAAATAGTCATTTTGGATGGTAACCCAAACTGATTTGAGGTGAACTGGAGGAAATTTCCTCTGGCTATGAAATAATATCAAGTGGAATTTGCTCATATTTTGAGTGTAGCCCTGGTCACCGATCTGTAACACACATGTACTGGTGCCCTGGGCCTACAATCCCAGCTACTCAAGAGGCTGAGATCTGGAGGACCTTGTTTCAAAGATAGCCTTGGCAGCCAGAATGTAAAACTTCATCATCCAACCACCAGCAGAAAGCCAGGCTAAAGCAAGGCTTAGGGGTGGAGAATCGGCAGTGGGTGCGTGCCAGGCAAGCCTCAGGCCCTGAATTTATTCTGGCACATAGTTATGTAGTATCTACTAATGCCTGCATTTCTAGACTTTGTGCTTGACTACTATTTATGTTATCATTAAATAGTTGTCTTCTTTATCACCTCTATCTTTAAGAGTATCAAACATTATTTGATATACCAGATATAGTAGTTCTAACATTTGTGATTTTTCCCCCAATGAGTCAAAACAACTATTAAATTGATCACATTTTCCATTTCAAATTTGGACATTGAGAGATTTTGTTTGAATGTTAAATATATATATATATATATATATATATATATATATATATATACACACAGAGAGAGAGAGAGAGAGAGAGTCACAAGCTAGATGCAAGTGTGTTTCATCTAAGAGGACTCCTCTTTCAGGAAAATTGTCTCATTAGTTGTTTGTTTCATTTATTCCAAGAGCCAGGTAAACTATTCAACCTACTATAGACTAAATGTTTGACTCGGCTGTACGCTGAAGTGCTTTCTGCTCTGTGTGCTCAGTGATCCATCAGAGACCTTCCTTTTAAGTGATTTTCTCACTCTAGCTTCTCACCTTATATAGGGATCTGGACCTGCCTTCTGTCTTCCATACTTTTAGCTTCATAAATCTATTTTCAACCACTGGAAACTGGAATGTACTCAGGGGAAGAAACTGGCTTCAGAGCTCCTTCACCCGAAAATTCATGTTCGATTTTTCTTTCTGGTGAGGTTGTTATACAAAAATCTTTAAATATTTGCTTTATGTTTTAACTTCCTAACTTCCTAGAGGTGAGTGTAATCCAGTATTCTTACTACCTAACATGCTAGCTACTTTTATGGAATAGAAAATATGTTCATAAAGTATGTGTAGTAAAACAAATTCCACATTTTGGATGAATATTTATAAGTTCACAGCTATGGCAAGAGAAGATTTTATTAACATTACCAGTTACCAGATATTTCATAATGACTTTAAATGTTTTAAACATTGAAATGGGGAATGTGTCTTTTCAATTATATTACCACTCCCCTGGGCTCAGCAGCCTAGGGGATAACTAATAAACTGCATAAATATGAATATTTATATGCACACAAAGTCACACCCATTAAATATGTGCTTCTGGTTGTTGTAACACTGTGTGAATTCCAATACCCTGCCCTAATAAGAATCTTGACTTTTTATGGAGACGACAGTGAGAATTCATTGCAGAACCTGCGGAACACTCCTGCGGAATCTTTTCCCGCGAGTCTGCCCGTGCGTCCCCCGCTCCCAGCACACTGCTTTGGAGAGGCATTGCGGAAGAAGCCTCTGGGAAATACAAAAGACAGGTAATGAAGTTTCAATGATTGCTTTTAAAAGATATAGAAATAAAGGCTTTTGTCAGCAGCCAAACCTGCTCCCCATATTTTTCTCTAGCACGTATAGATAAGATTGGTTGTTTTTTGTTTTTAGTTTTTTGCATGAAATTGTGTTGCAATTTGACTATAGAACAGAGAGGGGGAAAGGGAGAGAGAGAGAGAGAAAGACAGAGACAGAGACAGAGAGAAAGAGAGAGAGAGGGAGGGGGGAGAGAGGGAGGGAGGGGTAGAGAGCATGACAGTAACCACCCTCCAAACCAGGCTTGGTCTTGAGCTTCCCTTGGAGAAGTGCCCAGGTCTGGAGGGAGGGTTGGAGGTGTCTCTGCTGAGGGGCGTGTCTTTGCTACACTTCTCCAGGCAGCCACTCAGCCTCTCAGCTGTAGAAGAGAGTAAGATTGTAGAAGTAGAAGAGGATAAGATTGTACAGAAAGAACACAGGAAGTGGGGCAGGGTAGATGTGTTTGCTCTCCTCCAATGAGAGCCCGGGTTGCTTCAATGTGGTACTGATGAAAATACGGAACTGAACAAATGGCATTCCTATGCGTGACACATCTCCAAGGCAGATTAGTTTACTTTCATAACCATTGCGAAATGTTCCTGGGTGTTGGGATGCAGGAAACCTTCTCTCCCAGAAGAGCAACCGAAGCCTTCTTCATTCTGGTGTCAGGAAAGCTGTAGAAAGGACTGGAGCGGCCCTGGCCGCTGCCCCTGGCACTGCTGTGCAAGGGGCAGCTCTGGGCTGGGTCCGCAGCAGAGTAGACTGACCAACACTGATTCCACACGAAGAGCCGGGGAGCCAAGCGCCTTCTCTTCCCTGTGCAGCTGGGAATGCTCAAGGTTACATTTTCTGACGATTATCTGATGTAGACACAGAAAATCTGTTCGTGATATTCCAGTGCTATATTCAGACAGAAAGCATATGAGCTTATGCCTGTCCTTGTTGAGCTGCTATCAGCCATTTTATTTACAGAGACAATTAAATATTGCCTTTGGGATAAGAGGAAATAACTTCACCAATAAGCGCCAAGTCCGCTCTTCTAATGGAACAACTCCATGACTAACGAACAGTCCCGCCCTGGCAAGCAAGCTTCAGATGTGACACTTACAGGGAAGACGAACTAGGTGACTGCATTCACTAATTTCCTGGGGATAGTGAAATAAATCACACAAACTCGTTGGCTTGTAACAACTATTATCTTAAGGGTTTTCGCGTCTGAACACCGAGAAGGATCTCACAAAGCCTTACGTGACCATAAATGTCAAGGTGTGGATCAGTCAACGCTGCCGCTGGCGACTTCAGGGAAGCACTCACCTCTGTGGATTCCACTTCTAGAGGTGGCTGAAGGGCCTGCGCACTTTCTCTCCCAAGGCAGCAATACCATCCTTCTGGCTTTGCGTGTTCCTCCCATTTCCCAGCCTCCTGGCACAGCGCTGAGGCTCTGCTACGTAGATTTCCCACCCCCACGTGTCTACCCCACACACAGCTCGAACCTGGCCAGAGGAGCATGTGCCTCCTGTCTCTGGAGACACGCCAAGCTCACACCTGCAGGGACGCACTGGAGGCAGGAGAAATCTGCAAAATCATTTCTTGGCTTCCCTCTCTCTTCATGAATGAAATTCTGGTTTTCGTTTTGTGGATGAGAGGGAGGGGAGGGCTTCTACTCATGAGCAGATCTGCTCTGTATGTCTGGGGAGTTGTTGAGGGAGTGTCATCAACAAACTACAGACTCGCCAATGACAGCGTGCAGTTCGGTGACTTAGAACACGTGTGTAGTTGTGCCACTCTCGCACCCGGCAGCTTTAGAACACCCACTCTTGTAGAAAAGTATTTTCCAATCACAATATCGCCACCTATCCTGGGCCACCAAGAGTCTGCTCTGTGTCGGTGTGCTTTTATCTCTCTTACTTCATAGAAAGGCAACATAGTGACTCCTTGTGTCTCTGGGACATGTTTTGAATATATTAGTATTTTGTTCATTTTTACTAGTGAAGTTCTCCCCATTGTTCCCACTGTCCTTTTCATAGTAGTAAAATATAAATCAGGGCAACGAGGCCTTGGAGAAAATAAGATATATGCAGAATAAAAGGAAGAATAAAAACTTCCCACCAGGCACTGGTGCTCACGACTATAATCCTAGCTACTCAAGAGGATGAGATCTGAGGGTCATGGTTCAAAGCCAGCCAGGCAGTAAAGTCCATGAGACTTTTACTTCCAATTAACCAGCAGAAAACCACAAGTGGTACTGTGGCTCAAGTGGTAGAGTACTTGCCTTGAGCTGAAGAGCTGAGCAACAGGCCCAGAGTTCAAGCCCCATGACTGACAACAACAACAATAAAAAACAGAAACAAAAAACAACTTCCCATCCATGTACATAATTGTCTATGTCAAGAAACACTGGAGAAAATGGTTGTGACCTAAGAGTTATATCAGACATGATACCAAGAACACTATTCAAGACAGAAGCGATAAATTGTATTCCATCAAAATGTTTAACATTTCCTCTGAGAAAACTTGGATCAGATAATGAAAATGTAGGACCCAGCCTGGCAGCAAATACCAGCACATAATATATAGGATTAAGTACTCATTTCTGCTATCTATAAACTATTTTCTAAATTTGTCAGAAAAAAAGTAATTCAACCAGAACTTGAGAGAGACTGTGCCCATTCAAAAGGATGTGTGATAACAAACACACTCATGATCACACACACTCGTGACAGATGGTCATGCACCAAGTCCAAATGCGATGTCAATATCATCTCGTAAGAAAGGCTGAACAAAAAAGCACACTGATATGAGGTTCTGAAGAGAAGGCTGCAGAGAACTAGGCCTCAATGCCAGTTGACAAGGTAAAAGATTCAGGCAAGTTCTATAGCTCACTGTAAGATATAACATATCAATGACCTGTGGGGGTATTCATAATGAAGGGAAAGGAAAGAAAAAGAAGGAAAAGAAAAAAAAACTGCTCAGAATAACCTGGAGCTGAGTATGGGGTGAGCTGCCCTGTAACAACAAAGTCATCACTGGACACCCAATCATTCACACAGGAATGAGAACACAACTGTTCACAGCAGAGGTTTTATGTGTAATAGTAAAATCACGGAACAGCCCAAAATTCTATCAGGGGAGGCATGGCTAAGTGAAAATACAATATATATAAGATGGAATGATATTTAGGAATCAAAATAAACCTAGATAAACTCACAAAGCTCTGTCAGGTGAAACAATGTTGTACATTGCATGGATTGGATCTGCTCATTTGACATCTCTAGAGCAGAAAAAAGAAATCTCCAGATGGGAGCACCCCAGCTTCGTGACCACCACTCCCAGCAGGCCGTGCTTGGGGGAAAAGCAAGTACTTATAGATAGAGGTTCTTTATTACAGTGAATAATATTGTAAAAACTAGGCTGCATTCAGAGCTTTGTGAAAATATTAAAATCCATTGAATTGTATACTTGAAGCGATTGAATTTTATGACAAGGGGGTGTCATCTCAGGAAAGCTGCTAGGAGTTGATATGCATTATTATTGAGTTTTAGCAAGGTTCTTGCAATGTCAAATCTTAAATGATGGCGCTGATTCTGCATCTCACAAGGCTACGGGCTGGACGTCTCAGCCACCTGTCTAGAACTGTTACAGCAACGTTTCTGACTCTGATAGTGTATGGTTTTATGAGATGTCACCGTGGGGAAACTTGAGTGAATCGTGGGTGGGAACATATTTATGTCTACGGCTTCTTTTCAATTTAAACTATCATCAAACTACATAGGTTAGAAAGTTTTGAATGCTAAAAGGACCATCTCATTTTTGAGCAAAACTCCTTCTGATTAGTCAAGGCAGAAGGATTAGCGATCAGGTTGGGCCACTCTTGGTGGTTCGGCTATGCTCAGCGCCAGACAGCATTACCCCCAGCACCTGAGATGCTCAGTCAGAAATACCAAGGGGGCAGGAAACAATGATGCCTTATTGCAAAATGAAGACAAAGCCAAAGGCTGAGATGAAGCCGGGCGCACGGCCGTGCCAACTCTGTTTCTCATAAACATCATGTTCCATCGGAAGTTATTACGACACAAAATGGATCGGTCGCACAAATCTTTCCTCCTCATCAGGACTTATGCTGACTTATTGACCGTTCCCTTTTTGAATTTATGCGATCCTAGGAGTTAGAAAAAGAAGAAGAGAGACTCTAAAAAATGATTCCTGCTGAGCTTGCCAATAGATGAGTATCTTTGACAATTACAGGACAAAACAACCAGTCTGTGAGGAAGGCTTTGACAGGGCTAAGTGAACCGTGCTGACAGGGCTGCATGGCGGCATCTGCTGGGCTGTTTCAGATGAACGCTTTGGTTTCCTTGTCAACTGCTTGGGTGTGAATCATTTCACGCACTGCTCCGGGGCCCCTCACTCCCAGAACTGACTTCCTCAGAGCTACCACCACGCTGGTAACTGGCTGCCTAAAGATCTCCTCAGAGATGGGACACTAGAAAATTCTAAGTTTCAGCCTAAATTTCTGGACAGAGCAATTGCCATACCACAGATGTAAAATCTGAATAAAACTGGAAGCAGGAGAAATTCACACCGTGCATATGTTTACTACTAGACTGAATTTAAGGGATATTCTTGCAGAAACTTTTCTACTCTTGCTCCAGAGAAAGCGACACTAATTAAAAACAGTGAGATTCAGTGAGATTCAGACGCTAGCCCCCGCCTGTCTCGTACCTGAGTTGCTGGT
The DNA here is from genome assembly GCF_000151885.1 of Dipodomys ordii. NCBI lineage: Eukaryota > Metazoa > Chordata > Mammalia > Rodentia > Heteromyidae > Dipodomys > Dipodomys ordii. Next base: position 2,529,676 of record NW_012267293.1, on the reverse strand, counting down.
CCGGCAACACTGGGAAGCTATTACTGAGCTATCAACTCTCCTCTACAGGACAGCCACACAATCAGAGGGGCATTTTATACTGTAGTATCTATCACTGTTCTAGTATAATTAAGTCTTATTCTAGGACAGTATTGTGGTGTGCTTTGTTTACAAAGTGTTACAAGTGTATCAAAATGCTTTTCTAACATAGAAATGGGAAGTGAGCCAACACAGATCAGTTGTACCAATCACGCACATGTGCAGTCCTGCACTGTGGCAGAGACGATGTGGGTGTCACAGACGGATGTGGAAAACCACCGAGGTTCAGTGTCCACCAAGGGAAACGCCGGACAGCTCCTGTCCTAAATAAATAAAATCTGTACACTTATTCTTTGAGCCATGAGGAAATAAAAACACTAAGAAACTAACCAGGAGCCAGCAGCGTGGATGTGTGCCTGCACTGAAAATGTTGGCAGCATTTTCTTCGCATGCCTTGATAAGAACAGTTGTTTGGGGAGAGGGAGGCTGCTGAGTGTCATGTACTGAGCTGCCTCAGACTTAGAACTAGCCCACCAATCTGTGTCTTTCCCAGGTGTTATTTCATCTGCATCAATCACATGCTTTATCTGTATCAATCACATGTGTTATCTATGTCAATCACATGTTTATGCATGCCTATTACATGTCTTACACATGTCTACTGCATGTATTATCAAGTATAGCTGCTTTGATGGCTCCTGGCAGAGAGTGAAAACTCAATGCACAGTCCTCTCATAAATCAACAGCAAGCACTCATAAATATACTTCCAACAGCAGTAAATTTCAAATGACAAAACCTCCCACAGACACAGCAGAATTGAATGGGAACTGTTACACCTTGGAGCAGGCTTGTTTTCTCCCATGCAGTTTCTCTGCCTGATGAGAAGTAATGATATGGTGGAGATAAAATGCTTCTCTCACTTAAGTCACAATGTAGGTGTATTAAAGACAGCCATTTGTTCATTTCCAGAACACTCACTAATCCCCGTGAGGAGTTAAGTTTACAGGCTGCTAATCATACGTGTGAGGAGCTAAGCCTTAAGTTGCCACATGAATGTAATCATAAATAGGAGTTCGTATCAAGAACTACAGCGCATTTGTTAGTTAATTGTCTGGAGAAACAGGAAGGTGTGGAATTTTCAAAGCAGCGAGTTTGGGTGGAGAAAGTCCTGGGAAACCACAACACTAGTTGGTTTCACAGACCTAAGAACTCAGGCCTGGCTCCTGTTCTGGGGTGGGCAGAGACAAACCAAACCCTGTGAGGCTCAGGCCAGCTGTGCAGTTCTGAGGCCCCTGACAGAACTGAGGCCTGGGGCTAGGCAGTCAGCAGCCACTGAAGTGTTGTACGAACACAGGTTGTTTATTAAAGGTTCCTTTGTGCTTCGTGTATTGTCATGGACTGTTTCTGTTCTCTAGACTGCTAGGGACTCAATTACATTCCTGGAATTTTGGAAAACCCTGGGGTAGCAGTAGTATGTTATCCTTTAGATGAACGAAAACCTCGCTAGAAAGCCATACATAGAAAGAGACATTCATATCTCTACCCAGACTTAATTTGCTAATATTTTCTGAGAATTCCGTGTGTCCTCGCTATTATTCCACACTTTTCTTTTCTGTGTAATCTTTTTTCTAGTAAAGCTAGTGACACAAAATGATGTGTCATTTGCATTCTTCTATTTGCAGAAAAGGCCCTGTGGAAATGCTTTTCTCTCAGAGTTTAGAAGAAGGAGAAGGTACTTTTCTGGGTTTGGTTCATCATTAGCAATGTGAAGTTGCCAGGAGATTGTTCATTCCTTCTAACTTGTCAGACTTGTGTGTATTCCGGGGTTATGATTGCTGATAACTTGCTACAAGTTCGTTAACTTTTACCGATATGGCACATGTAGCTTCACTTGGATATTTCTCTTGCTTTTCTATTTTCCATTTTATCAATGATTGTGCTTCTTTTAATTACGTCCTTGCTTTTAGTTATTTTGAGTTATCTGTCATAATTTTTAGTTTCTTGAAGCAGAAGAAGCTTTGAATAAGTTACTTATTCAAAGCATTTCAAGGCTCTTTTAAGGGAAGAAAATCTGGAAAAGGATGTAATATCTTTCTTACCAGTCCTGTGTCATGTCTAGCGGCTTCACTGGATTAGAGCTGTGTTTCTGTCAGCAGCCACTTACATCTGACCACAGAACTTACAATTGTCTTTTGGTACTGGGCTTATAATGATGATTTTTTTCACATTTTTGCATATCATAAGCTATTTCATCTTTGCTTTTAATCTTAGTGGCACACAGAATGCAAATTATTTTTCTCTTTAAACTAGTTTAAATGAGTGCATTCATGGCTCCTATTAGATATTTCTTTTTTTTTTTTTTGTCAGTCATGGGGCCTGAACTCTGGGCCTGGGTGCTGTCCCTCAGCTTTTCAGCTCAAGGCAAGTGCTCTACCACTTGAGCCACAGCGCCACTTCTGGCTTTTTCTGTGTATGTGGTGCTGAGGGATTGAACCCAGGGCCTCATGCATGCGAGGCAAGCACTCCACCACTGAGCCACCCTCCCAGACCCCTATTAGATATTTGTTGATGAGTTGTCCTCTTACAGGTCTACCTTATTTTTTTTGTCTTCTATATCTAGGTCATGGTTTGTTCAAGATTATTTCCCCTGATGGTTTGAAACAATTATATTATCTTCAGCTTTCTTCTTCCTCCATGGTTTAGTGGAATTCCTGGGCACAGCTCTGTTTAAAGTTTTTATTAAGTTTGGGAATATTGCCTATAATTCTTCAAATATTTTTGGTAGGATTCCAATATTGCGCATTATAACCTTTCGATATTAGTCTCATGCTATGTAAATGCTGGGGGATATGAAAGATCTCCTGACTTTTCAGCTTCTAAATTAATTATATATTCTTTGTCACATTATCAAGGGAAAGTATATAAATTCTATTGCTCACCAACTTCAAAAAGAGGAAAACTGAACCGTTTTCTAATTCTCTGTGTGTTCTTTTGTCCTTACCTTGTTTGCATTTAGATAACCTTTATTGTTTACTTCTTATCTAATCTATAGTGTTTCAGTCTGCTATTAATCCACTCAATTAATATTTTATGTAAGATATCGTGTAGACTGCATCTCCAGAGCTTTGACGGCACTTTTCCTGCACTGCATATCTACCTTCAACATGCTCACATTTTTTCTGGTTGTATCAAGCTAAATTTGGTTTTCTAATGCTTCTGTTTAGGGTAAAACTTCGTGGACAGGTCTCGTGACGTACTACTCTTGCGTTCCAGTCCATGGCTTGTGTCGTTCCACGTGGGGTGTCTGTGCTGGGTCTGGGGCATGAGCTCAGAGGCGCTTGTTCAAGGCTGCGGCCTGTGCTGCGGCCTCAGTCACTGGCCAGCCAGTGTGCTCACTCACACGCCTCCCTGCTACCAGTGCCACAACTTCAAAAGCATGTCTTGGACATTCTATCAAGTCCACATGTGAAAGTCAACCCCTGTACTGTATATAGGTAGATATGCACACACATATGCATACATGTGCACATGCTGTGCAACCCTTGCCATCCCCAATGCCTCTCTGTCCTAACACTGGGAATCCCACATTCCCCAGGGAATGCTGAATGACTCTCAAAGATGGAATGCAGTGCGCTGCGGCACACTCTGGAGAGCCTTGCGCTCCCCAGAAAGACTCTGCCAGAGCCTCTTCAGACCTTAGCCCTTCGCCTGCCTTCTTACTTGCCCACGCAGTACACAAACGTTGGGTGTGTGGAGGCTCCCACGCTCTTTAGCTTTCCATTAATTATATACTTCTCGTCACATTATCAGGGGAAAGTGTATCAATCCTATTGTTCACTAGCTTTAAAACAAGGAAAAATAAAGAAGGAAGCCCAAACAAGCTCTACACAACACAAGTGTCACACTTACCAGTGGAGAAGAAGCCAGTCAGCACCGAGGAAGCTTTCACAGCCCGTGGCAGGGAAAACCTTCCTTGCTCATGCGTGACGCACGGGGATGGGCTGCGCCGTTATTCCCAACGGCTGGCAATAAAATCGTCACTGCAGTCCACAGGCCACACACAGCAGTGTATTAAGATATTCTTATTTTTCTTAAGAAGATGCTCTTTTTCAAGGCTAAGGGTTCACGTGCCCTAGAGAGCCCTGGTGCCTGCCCACAACACACAGCACCATCAAAAGAACTTCGAGAAGGAGAAAATGGGCCAAAACAGCATCATTTTCTCTCTTAAAGGGACCAAGCGGGCCCAGGCGACATTCAGAAAAGCACCTGCAGCTCCCACTGCCGGTGAGGAGATCCTGGAGTGCACAGACACTGCCCTGCCTCTTCTCTGCAAACTTGGGGTTACACACAGGGCTGAACCCTACAAAAGGAAGTCTGCCTCTGCCCCTTAGTGTCTTCTCAAAACCCCATTTCAACAGATCATTATGATGGCCTCTGAAGTGCTAAGAAGGTCTTGAGGGAAAAATACGACAAAATAAACAGCTTAGTCCATCTTTTATCTGCCTGTCCTGAAACATAGATATACATATACACATACAGGCATATATGAAAGACGTTGTTGGAAAGGAAAGGACAACTTGAGAAAAATTCATTCCATCTTCATTTTTTTGGAAAAAGAAAAGGCTAGATTATGCACAGAAAGAAGAAACTTCAGTAAATCATAAGTACAAATTTTGAGAATAAAAATGAACAAATATGAAGTGTTTTGGCTCCATCTGTCCACATGCACTGTGTGAGAATAAAATCCAAATAAATGCCTGGTGCTGATTTTCAAGTTTCCTTTGCTTTGCAGTAAAGGGGAATCGCAGGGGCTTAAGATGAGAGAATGAGGATTTTTGTAACAGCAGCAGTTCTTTGAAGATTTTAAAGCAAGATTTTAGAGATAAAACACTGGGGCTTGGTGGTATACGCATGCGTGCACACACGTGTGTGTATGTGTGTGAGAGAGCACATATATACATATGTATATGCACAAATAAACTATATATGTGTATGTGCATAGGACCTATAGGGTGGTTTATGTAAACAAGATGAATATAGAATTACACTCAAGACGGACTGGAAAATTAGAGGGTGCCACAGAGATGGGTGAGGTCTTATTTGCACACTCATGAGCACTGATTCAACAGCAGGAGGTAGAAGGCAAATGAACGCACACTTCATGAGAAACCAAAGGACGCAACAATCTAACTTTGTGTTACTCTGTCAAAAGGTATCTGTATCTGTAAAAACCAAACTAAGCAAATTGCTTATTCATTTTAACATTTCCTGTACATCTCCTTGTACAATAGGAAATGTGACAACCATCACATACAATACTTTAATTTTTGTCTTAATTCTACAACGTATGGTGTCATTTTACTCTTCGTACCTGAGTAAATGAAGGTTCGGGATGCTAGGCCACTCAGGTCTCATCGCTGGACGTAGCAGCGTGGAAAGCAGCGCACTCATTACCTGACATATGGAACTGTATCCCTCTGTACATCCCCTTACCGTAACAACAAAGAAATACATATATAGTTAAAGAAGAAAGCAGACGGCTTTCTGCATATGTAGATTAATTCCACTATGAAACGTGGGCTGTCCTGGCTGATGAAAACTACGTCGCTAACCCTACAATCACAGCTTCTCTACTGAACATGTCCAGACATTATCCTTGAATTCCTTCCAGAACAATGGAGGGATACGGCAGTCTACATGGCATTTTCATCGTATTAGGTATGTTCAATAATCCGCAGCTGATCTGCAGCGTAAGAAGGGAGTGAATGGGTTATGTGCAGGGATCATTTCGCATAGGAGAGTTGGTGCCTCATGGATTTGGGCATCTGCAGGGGCTCGGGGCTTAGGACCATTAGCTCCAAATTCCAAAGTCTTTCCACTAAGTATTGTTAAGGGAGCACGTATCTGGTTGTCACACCGTCGGCTGCGCTACACTTCCATGGTGTGCCTGCCACTTGCACACTCACTGCTTCACAGCCTATGGTTGTTCTTGAACTCATATAGATATACTCGCCCCTTCCTTGCTGTTCCCTGATGGTAATTACTCAAAGCCCTTCGTGGCTGTTTTCTGCGTGACACATATCAGTCACTTTGAAGAAGGCACGGGGGTCAGTAAATATGTCTGGCTAAACATCTGGACTGAAGAGAAATGAGTAGTGTATAGATTGCCATTGCAAAGGAGACCTTGTCAGAAATATTGAAGATTTGACTTGACGATGCACTAGGATTCAGCAGTGTGGGCAGAGAACCGAGCCACCAATCCAAGCAGAGCTGTAGAATAAATGGCCCACTTAAAAAATGCAATGATGGTAGAAGATAGGAACAACAGAAGTTGGAAATTAGTCCACAAAGAATCACTGATTCCACTACAGTTCAACTCTGAGGGTTGTAAAAATTAAAATACACCTGAACATAGGACAATTGAAAACGGCTGCTGGTGGTAGCTCTTGTGTGTAATCCTAGTTACCTGGAGGGAAGAGAATGGGATGGTCATAGTTTGACACTGTCCCAGGACAGCTGTTAGTGACCTTTTCTCAAAAATAAGCTGAGTACCTTGGAGATGCCTGCAACCCAACAGATGCAGGAAGCAAAGGTGAGAGGAATGTGACCCTAGTCTTGTCTCATGCAAAAGCAGAACTCGATAGCAACACAAACAAAAACACAAAAACAAAACAATTCAAAGGGCTGGAGGTATAGCTCAAGTGTTCCACAACCCATCATGCTAGCATAAAGTTCTAAGTCCAAATCTCCGTACTGCCAAAGAAACAGAAAATGCTGTTAAGTAAGCAGCATCAGGAAGAAAATAGTCACAAAAGAGCTAAAAACAGACTGGTATTCAAGGTATATAAAACATGTCACAGCTCAATATTTTGAGAAGTCCAACTGCCCACTACAGTTCTTGAATAATATTTTACTAAAGGCAAAAGGCAAGTGCTGTAGCATGTCCATGAACATGCTCTTGGCACCACTAGTCGTGATACAGTGACATTTCTCGTTTAGGACCAAGTAGGCAAAGGCAGCAGTGTAACATCATAAGTACTTGGTCTATACATATTCAGGCATTCCCAAAATTCTATCCCATAGAACCTGTATGATATATAGGTTTTTACCTCTAAGAGCATCCGCTACAGACAAGCCCCAGGGAGGCCTGCATGACCCCTACACTTAGACTGTTAAGCACTATGCTGTTGTGTATTTCTGAAACCTTTCATTGGGTAGTTCCTGGGTGGCAAGGCAAGGCAAACTACTTAGGGGACGATTGCTCCCTAGTCACAGTTACGGTTTGCATATGGCTCACGCAGTTTTCCTGCAGGCCTTGGTCTGCTTTTGTTTGCTCACATTTAGCCTTCCAAAAGTTCCCTTGCCCATATATTTAGACATTATGCATGGAGAGAGACAGAATCATGGGCTCAGTCATCTACCTCGATCGGATCAATCCAGAGATTACTTTTCATGGAAAAAATTAACTGCAAGTCTACAATTTTAAAATTGTAGACTTACAACCTGGGTGCTATAGTTATAATCTACTTTTCCCCAGGCAATAAATCCAATCAAATATTGAACACATCAGGAACAAATTTCAGTTTAGGAAATAAACTAAAAGCATTTGTGTATGAAGATATTAAGTAAGTCAAACTGTATTCTAGAGCAGAACAGGACAGGCCTATACAGATTTTGCCTAGAAGACATTTTTATTGCTATGTCATTGGCCTTACTGTTGTTCTGTAAATCTAATCCAGTCAAATTAATAGAAGATAAGTTAGGCCAAAGGAAAAACAGATTAGCTACACTTTGAAGTTTTCTTATCTTAGTAGAACATTATTTTTACTCTGATTCTCTTCCAACCTATTGTTATTGTCATTGCTTATCTTAAATCTATTGTCATTGTTTTAATTCAATATTTATCAATTATGGAATTACATTTTCCATTCTATTTAATTGTAACATCTCCTTAAGTAAATACCTATCCATTATAAGCATACTGAGATGCAGAGGAGAAGCACTGGATTTATGAAAGGGGAAGGGTATTGTGATTCTCCCAACCTAACATTCAGCACTGAGGATGCCTCACGAGCCTAGGGGTGGATTTAAATGGACTACGTGCTTCAGCCAGCGTAGAGCAGGGCTGTGCGCGATGCTGTCCTCTGGCTTCACACTTGGGCTGCGTGATCTGTGACAGGAAAACACTGCAAAGAGAGAGCTAGTACTTATCCATCCCACCAACCAAACACACAAGGCATACACAGAGTGCCCTGAGCCTTTACTGCCACTGCCAAATAGAGAACCCACAGCAAGAAGCAGGGCCACCCACACTAGCGCCTTCTAGTTCAGCCACACAGTGCCCACCCCTGTGCCTTCTGAGGCACATGAGAAGTGCTTCACTGATTTTGAAGATGCATTGTAAGGAGTGCCTCTATATCAACTGCTGGCTAACAAATGCAATGTGAATGATTCAGGAGCACTCGACACGTAGAAACCTTAGACACACACACACACACACACACACACACACACACACAGATGTGCAGAGAGTAAGGATATAACATGAGAGACTCCAGTAAGTTTTGCCTACCCCTTGGATAAAGAAGAAGAAGAAAAAAAGAGCATAGAACCTCCTAGAATTGTCTGTTAAAAAAACAACTCTCAGGATTCAATTGACCTCCACAGAATATTCTACCCAACAAGAGAAAACATATTCTCTTCAATCATTCAAAATACATTCAATCATCAAAATACATTGTATTCTGGTTCATAAAGCAAATCTCAAATTAAGACACACAGTCCATGTTCTTTGACAATAATGGAATCAAACTGGAAAGCAATAAATAAAGTAAGAAATCTATAAATACTTGGCAATCAAACATACATTTGTATGTACACCATAGGTCAAAATGAACACCTCAAATAAAATAAAACAGTGTATACAAATGAAGGAACTATGACACTATGAATAGGTACTTTTCTTTTTTATGTTAGAAAGTTTACTATCATGTGCCAAAAGGTCATAATCAAATTGGCTTACATAATAACTATATATGTCTTGAGTGCAAACTATATTCTGGTCTGAACTAGAATTCTCCATGATGTGCTTGCTTCATTTAGTTATCATTCCTGTCTTGCTTCTATCATGATTGCAGGGCTCTCTATTTTTTTTTTATCATCAAATCAACATATGCTCCAGTAGCTTTTCTTTATACCAAGAATGACTAGCCTAGGAGAGAAATCAGGAAAACAATCCCATTCACAATCAACTGGAAAGAGTGCCTAGGAATAAATTTAACTAAGTAGCGAGTGACATACAAAGGAAGCCAAATGCACTGAAGGAAGAAACTCAGGTCATTAGAAGGCAGAAAGAGCTCTCATGTTTCTGGATTAGCAGAATTAATATTTGAAATTGATATATTACCCAAAGTGATAAACAGATTCAATGCAATTTTTACCAAATTACTAATGCCATTCTTCATAGAAAAATGAATTGTAGAATGCATATGGAAACACCAAAGACCCAAAATAGCAAAAGCAATCCTAACTAAAAAGAGCAACACTAGGGCTAGGAATGTGGCTCAGTGGTAGAGTGCTTGCCTAGCATGCATGAAGCCCTGGGTTCAGTTCCTCAGTACCACATAAACAGAAAAAGCTGAAGTGGTGCTGTGGTAGAGTGCTAATCTTGAGCAAAAGAAGCTCAGGAACAGTGCCCAGGCCCTGAGCACAAGCCCCAGGACTGGAAAAAAAATGAAAGAAAGATCAACACTGGAGGTACCACAATATCACACTTCGAATCATACCACAGAGTCATAACAAAAACAGCTTGGTACTGGCCCCAAAACAGACATGAAGATCAATGGGGTAGAGGACTCAAAGCCAATCCACACAAGTACACACATCTGATTCTGGACAAAGGAGCAAAAACAAGTGCAGGAGAAAAGACTATCTTTAGTAAATGATGCTACAAAATGAAATTAGATCTCTCTCTCTCTCTCTCTCTCTCTCTCTCTCTCTCTTGCACTGTACAATAATCAACTTAAAATGGGTCAAACATCTGAAAACTGAAACTTTGAAAATACCACAGGAAATCATTTAAAGATGTAGGTATAGGGCTGGAAAGGTGGCTCAGTGGTAGAGCGCTTGCCTTGCATGCTCGAGGCCCTGGGTTCGATTCCTCAGCACCACATAAGCAAAAAGAAAAAAGCCGGAAGTGGCGCTGTGGCTCAAGTGGTAGAGCGCTAGCCTTGAGCTGAAGAGCTGAGGGACAGCGCCCAGACCCAGAGTTCAGGCCCCACGACCAGACCCCCCCCCAAAAAAAAGATGTAGGTATAGGTGATGCTTTCCTGAATAGGCACCAATTATCTAGGAAATCTGAGTAAAAATTGACAAATGGATGGTATCAAATCAGAAAGCTTCTGTGCTGAAGAAACGAACAGCAGGATGAAGATGGCCTACAGAACAGTACAGACTTTTTGCAGGCTCTGCATCAGACGTAGGATTAGTAACTAGAATATACAACATATCCACAACGTTAAACACTGAAAGAGTAAACAGGGTAATGACTAAGTGGGCAAGTAAAACGACAATTCTCAGAAGAATTGAGCTGTTGGTTCACACCTTTAATTCGAGCTACTCTGGAGGCTGAGATCTGGGGATCTTGGTTCGAAGCCAGTCTGGGTAGAAAAGTAACTTTTATCTTCTTAACCAGAAAAAAATGCCTGAAGTGGGGTGTGGCTCAAGTGATGGAGCACCAGCCTGAGTCCAAAAGCCAAGCAAGATCTTGAGGCCCTGAGTTCAAGCCTCAGTACTCTCTCATACACACACACACACACACACATACACACACATCTGAAGAAACACAAATAAATAAATCCATAGAGAAATGTTCAACATCCTCATTATAAATGAACTTCAAAACAAAATGACACTCAGATTCCACCTCTCAATCAAAATGGCAATGACCAAGAAAACCATTAATACTTGCAAAGATAGGTGGGAAAGATATCCTTATATACTGTTTGTGGTAATACAAAAGAGTGCAACCATGATGGAAATCTGTATATGGAGACTCCTCAAAGAAACAAAAACAAGAGTTCTACTTTATGACTCTGACATACTATATGTGGACGTATATCTAAAGGGATGCAAGTCACCATCCAATCATGACACTGGCACAGCTATGGTCATAACAAGCACCACTCACAACAGCCCAGCCATGGAATCACCTAGGATGCCAGACAGCGTGAGTGCGTAAAAAAATTGAGTATGTATGTACAAGTGAGTGGTATTCTGTAATTTTAAAAATTGAAATTAGGTTGTTTGCAGGAAAATGTGGAGAGCTATAATTCCACATGTTGAGTAAAATTTTAAAAAATCAAAAGGCCAAATACTTTGTGTTTCCACTTATATGCAGAAGTGTAGAATTGATGGCGGTGGTGGTGGCGGTGGTGGTGATGTTAATGGGACAGAAGCGTTGACAGACATTGGGCTGTGGGGAGCAGGGGATGTGGGGTGAGAAAGGAAATGGTGGTGGTAGGGTGAACACAAAGGATATTCTGTATATGAAGAAAACATAATAAAATCCACTAAAGGCTAATAGAAAAGGCCAAAGGGGAGGAAATGTTTAGAGAGTATAATTAACTTTGATCATACAATGCACACATCTATGGAAACATAATGAGATCCATTTGTGCAATTAATCCAGATTAATAACAAAATAAGAGTTTCAATCTTAGTTTTTCTCAGTGTCAAATCCATACAAGTCCTACAGTATTCATCATGACCCTTTGATTGTGAATTGAACGGTCTGAGCTGAAAGTGTGTTTAGAAAGCACTTTAAATGAAAATCTATAGCTTAAGAAATCCAAATATAGCTGAGTCAGAATAGACTGAGTGTAAATTCTCTCCAGGACCATAGGGACCAGGAAGCATGGCACCTTCTGTGCATCACTGGCTTCACTGAGCATAAAGGTGTAAGTCAGAGCAACCACGAGTGGAGAGGAGACAATTTATTCTTCTTATTAATTCTGTACACAGAACTTCAGAAGGTCTCCAAAGTAAACAAGCCGAGTAGCTAGGAGGAAAATACTGAATGTGGAAGAGATGATGAACTAATTACATAATTATTGAAAATATTAAAGCAAACAGCCAGCAAGTCCAAAGGGCTTGACGATGCCGCCAAATGAAGTTCTCACAGGTTTCCCAAAACAATGAAAGAGAGCCAGCACTGCTGCGGCAGGAAACTCAATATTTCATGTTTTGTTGCTCGTCTCTAAATATATTCCTCTGGGTAATTTTAAATCTCCTGGAGTGGAAATACGATATCTCATTTAATTTGCAAAAAGAATGTTATAAACATAGGAAGCATAATCTTTGATGCATGAGCTTCACTTCAAAGTACACAAGTAACATACAGAGGACAATCTGGGTGGTGGATATAGAAAGGACTTTGAAATTAAAGGCATTTTGAATGTGAGACTGTGCACTTATATTAATGTGCATGATGTTGAGAAGAGATGCTCACACATTAAAATCTTACTCAGTGTCTGGATTTCTCTTTTTCATTAAATTCCTACATTGCATGTGCAGTATGCAGACAAACACAGTACCAGCACTGTGCTCTGTGATGCTATGTAGGTAGCTTCCAGAAAAGGCTGTATAATTGTGACAAAGACTTTGCAAGAAATGTGAAAGTCTCTATTGTGCTAAGACAGAGAGAGAGAGACACCAATTTTGGGAGCAGGTGGCTTTATTTTTGGCAACTTATGGAAAGAAATTGTATCAGGTCAATTTTTATACCCAGCTTCCTCTTTCTTGTATACATGCATCAACACATAGTACTTAAATACACTCTTATTCACATGGGTTCAGGGCGGGGAGGGGGAAGGTGGTAGCTTTGAGTAAAATTACAGTTCTATGAAGGTGGCAACTTAAAAACTTTATTAAAAAAAACACTGTGCCATTATGTATGTAAGACAAGTCTTTTGCAAAGATTCAAATGGAGAAACCTCTCAGTGATTAGAACTGACCATTGTCGCCCAGTATTAATTCTATGCTTCTATCTGCCAGTGTCTCTCCACTGCCTGCTCACTGATTGATGCCATCTCATTCTGAGCCAACTGTCCAGCCACTCCCTCAGAGCCCAGATCTGTGTTCAGTGAGGAAGACTAGTCCACTCAGTACTGGAAAACATGAACCAGTGAAATTATCTAGACACTCCGCATATAATTGATAACTTCACACAAAGTGTTGAGTACTCCCAGGTCTCAAGTGACAAGGCTAGTCTTCCAGAATGACAGAGACAAGGCTCCAAAGAGTGTTTCTATGATGGTAAAACTATGTTCTGGGAGCACCAGGTGACATTGGTACTGACCCTTCAGCATTTGTATCCTGACTGGTGGTTTCAATGACACCACGTGGCAGGGGTGCAAGAATGAAGGAAGGGCCCTGAAGTTCACCCAACAAAACAAAACATCCTGTGCCTGCTGGCTCCAAGAAGGAGCTGCCAGGTAGAACTGAGAGATCCTGGTGCTGTCTGAGAATGAAGGGCAGCTGGAGCCCTCCAATCCCGTCCACACGCTGATCCTATGAATGGCACGGAGCTGTTTGACTGATTACTGCTTGAGGCTTAGAGACTGCATTTACTAAAACATGTGTGAGCAGTAAGGAGAATAGGACTCTTCCCTCGCGTTTCTCCGTCGTGCTGTTTCTTCGGATGCAGGACTGATCAGATGCTCTGATCGTATTTTGGTATGGCACATTCTAACGCTGCACGGAGGGAAGGGCCTTGTCTCGGAGGCGGGAGCAGGGCGCACGCCACCGCCACCGCGTGGCCTGCCGGCTCCGGCCTCCTCCTCACTACAGCTCGGGGCCTTGGAATCCGTTCCAATCCGTTCCGATCAACAACTCCATCTTACTACCCTGGTTCCCATGCCGTGCGGTTCCCATGCCCTGTTCTGCTCTTACTAATCCCTAATTTGGCTAACATTTTTATTAATTTTATTACACTTTCTGGCATATAAAGGCACTTCATTGCTACTGTTGTAGAACAGGCTGCTATATCCCAGCATGTCGCCCTGGGAAATGAAAACTGGCCTTTCCAAAAGCTACATAACTTGCCTAATCCCCTTTTCCTATTACACCCATTTTCTACCTTATAAGGATTGTTAGCTCTCAGTCTCCTTGTTTTCGTACAAGTCTTTGGTCTCATTGTCCCCTCCTCTAGCCTCCCTGTCAGTGGATGCTCCCTGCCTTTACCGAGACGATAGCACACAGCAGTAAAGCCATCTGGCATCTAGTTTTTCACCCCACAGCGACAAGCATCGCTCTTCACACATACGTTTCTCCTTATGTTTTCTTGTTGGAACATTCTCTTTTTTTATTGAAGCAGGGGGGGCCTTTCAACCATCCACATGCACAACTTGGCTTCTCAGTGGCCTTTCCCCTTTGAGTCATGCCCAAATCCTAAAATATTCAGGGGTTAATGGTTGAGAAACAAGATGAAAGGTGTTGCTAAAAGGTTAAAGGCCCAAGCAGAGCTTTGATGTTCTCACAGAACTAGAGAGACAAAGCTTGGGGTTTGGAGCCATTGAAATAGGACAGACCTTGCAGCCACCATCTGCTCTTTGCTAAGACCTCAGAAAAACATGTCTTTGGCAGAAAGGCCAACTTAAAGAAGAGCAGCCCTCTCAAAGGCAGAAAGCACCTTAGTTCCTTCCACAAAAGAAAATCAAGTCCACTTTAAAGGCAAATGACAATGTGGTAAGATATAAGAAAGACGAGGAAGAAAACAACTTTTACTTATGAAATATTTATGTACATATAAATCAAGAAAATTTGCAGCTAAATTACAGTAAATTGCATGTGAATCAAGTAGTTACTGAACACAAATTCAATATAAAAATCATTGATAGTTTTATTCATTATCAATAAGAAACTGGGTTTACATAAATATACAAGTCTAAATATATCAATAAGGCAAAATTCAAAACCTGCAATATTAACAGAATCCCCAAATCCCCAATATCACAATGAACCAACAATGCTATACATAGATTTACTTTGAAATTTACAAAACATTCAGAGTAACTGAAGAAAACTCAAATAAACAAAGTGATAAATCACTTACAAAGATTGAAATGTTTGATGTTGTGAAGATGAAATTAACTCCAAAGTAATCTAGAGTTCCAAAGAAATCCAAAACAAAATTCCAGCTAATTTTGAGAAGCAGTGTGAAAATTGACAACCTGTTTCTAACATACCTAGGAGATAGGAAGGCCCGAGAGGAGAACAATAAAGTTCAAGTCACCTTCTGCTACAGATCAAGATGTAGACAACTATTGTGGTGATGTCAGTAACATAATAGCCTATGCTAGATAAGATGAACAGGGAACACAAGAGGATTGGAAAAGGTCAAAGCTCCGTGGTTGACGGATTTCCACTAGATAGCCTCTCTATCTGTGCAAAGATGAAGAGATGCCTTTTCAGTAAAGATTGAGAAGCTCATACACAAAAAGAAACATCCAAAAGATACAAACAGACAGTCCACACATGAGAATGCACCCAGTGGGACTATTCATCTGGCAAACACAGTTTGGAACCATAACAGAGTTCCCCTAGCTGTCTGTCAGGATAGCTAAACGGATCATCCAAAGATATGAATGCATTTGAGAAGAGTATGATCAGACATCGCTGGTTGGAATGTAAGTGGTAAAACTATTTAGGAGTATCTATTATTAGTGTAATATGTGAAACTTTTGAATAGCAGTTTCATGTCTTAATATTTATCCAAAATACTTGAAAACATTTCTATAAAAAGACAAGAGCTGGGCATCAGTGGCTCACACCCATAAATCTAGCTACTCAGGAGGCTGAGTTCTGAGGATCATAGTTTGAAACTCGCTGGGCAGAAGCAGCACTGTGGCTCAACTGGTAGAGCGTTAACCTTGAGCACCAAAAGGCTCAGAGACAGCACCTCAGCCCTGAGTTCAAGCCCTAGGAATAGCAAACAAAAACAAAAACAACCACAATAGCCATTCAGCCTTATGGGTAACAAAATGAAAGCAGAAATAGTTCAGTACTTATTAAGAATACACAAAATGCTGGATCCCTATAATCCTAGCAAGCTACTCAGGAGGCTTAGATCTGAGGATTGAGGTTCAAAGCAAGCCTGGGGAAGGAAAGTCAGTGAGAATCTTATCTCCAATAAATCACCAGAAAGCCAGAAGTAGTGCTGTGGCTCAAGTGATAGAGCGTTAGCTTTGAGCTGAAGAGCTGAGGGACAGCACCCAGACCCAGAGTTCAAGTCCCACAACCAAAATAAATAAATTTAATGAATAAAAGAATGCACAGAATGTGATATATGGAAAAAAGAATGTTACAAAGCAATAAGAGTAAATAGACTACAGTATTTTGTAGTAAGTGTAACATTAATCAAAATATAAATTCAAGTACATGAAGCCTTATGTAAAGTTCAATTATATATAATACTAAGTAGCAGAGATAGATATCTACAAGTTTTTTTTTCTTTGAACTCATGGAGAAGGGGAGGAAATTGGAGGCTGATTCTGAATTTCTTGTAATGACGTGTCTTGATAAGGAGTAGAGAAATTCATAAATGCTAGTTTGTATCTTCCCGTGCACTAATTATTAGTGCCATTTTATATGTGCCTTAGATTTCATAAATATCAGCAAAACCAAAATTTTTAATTTTAATTCTCATTAAAATTTAAATCTCTTATGCCTGCTTGGTAATGCATTGCTATCTGTGCGCCTGAATAGCCATCCCTTGGAAAGATGTGAGCATGAGTGTGCCCATGTGAGTGTGTGTATGTATGAGGGTGTGTGTTTGTATTCCAAAGCTCCATAAAAGTAAAAGTGATTTTTGTGCCTAATGTTCAAATCATTTCTCCCTTAACATATGCATATGAACTCTTTTCAGTAGATTTCCAAACACTCTCACCAAATTTTCACTCACTCTCATTCTGAAAGGTAAATGTAATGTTTTCTAATAATAAGACCACTCAGTACATTAAATCATGCCCATATACTCATAGCCAGACACTGAGGAAGGAAGATCTCATGTTTGAGACCAGACAGAGCGACACAATGAGATTTTTCTTAAAAAGAAAAGGAGCACAACCTTTGAATTCAAGGTAGGAATTTTCTTTAAAGCTTAAATACTTTATAGGAAAATTACTTCAGTCATTTTTCACTTGGCAATATGAAGTTAAAATTTGATACAAACAGGTTCTAATTTATATACCTGACATAAGGTTTAATGTTTACCCATAACAAATATTGTACAAAATTTACTTGGTATATGATTTTTTATTGTCTCTATCCAAATGTTACCTGAACATGATATATCATGAAAAGAAATTTGGTTGTGACCCATGATTTCCACAGGTTGCCCCATTATTTGAGGCAACAAGGGTTTGTAATTGGGTAACACTTGAAGAGACCCCCCCTAAAAACTTCTTTAATAATAATTTGCTTCTAATATTTATTTCCTTCATTTTGAAAGTAATTTCTTCATTTTACCATGTTAGAGACAATTATGAAAGCTGGTGTTTTAAGTCCCACTTGAAAATATCATTTGAGAAAAGACAGTAAAAGGAAGCTCTTTTCAAATACCATTTATCTCGCTCATTCCAAACCATATTTTCCTTTCCTTAGTTAAACACAATCCTCTACTGGAAATATAACTACCGTCTCTTTACAATATTGATGTACTTAGACAAGTGAATGAATTAGCATTGGTAGCTTTCACCAGCACCTGACAGAGACAGGGGATGGAGGAAACAGCTGACGGCCTGCCATTGCTCAGTGCTGACAGCATTGTGGGCTGCAATCATGTCCTTGGGCTGCTCCAGAATACCAAAGAACTGTGGTTGAGGTCATATTGAATCATCAACACTAACAGTTTCTTCTCATGCAAGGTCCTGCCTGCAGCTTCAGAATTGGGTTTATCTTTCTTGTTTATCTTTCTTATCTTTCTTAGTTCTGATCTTCACCAGATATTCTGATTTCAAATTGTTCTGTCTTTATGGTACCAGAAAAGTAATTAGTTATCAAGTATCTCACTGTTCAATATCATGTGTATATTTAGTCTATTCCCAAGAACCATTTATATGGTATTTATGGTATATACTATAATTAGCAATCAACCCTATTAAATGTGGAATTGAGTATTCATAGCCTATAGGAGGAAGGAAGGAAGGAAAGAAGGAAAGGAAGGAAGGAAGAAAGAAAGAAAAGGAAAGAAAGACAGAAAAGGATGAAGAATGGAGAAAAGAAAAGGGAGAGAAATGAAAAGAAGCAAAGAGGGAGAGAAAGAAAGATTTCAGAATAGTAAAACAAAAATTTAACTTTTATAGTATCATTTGAAATCACTTGTACTGGAAAACCTAAGTTGTGTTAGGAAAATGGTGCTCTGAAAGCTAGTTGAGTCTGGTTCTCGTCCTGATGCAGCATGCGGTGAGCACAGGGACTTATAGGAGAGAGAATGAGGAAAGATCATCATGAGTTGTTTAACTATAAATGCACTCTCACATTTAACAGGGGCTGCACCAACCACATGTCTCAGGACTATGTAGAGAGACCTCATAATTCTAAGGATTGTGGGAAAGCCTTCACTTTTTCCCAGTGCTCTTAGAGGCATGAAGAGAGAGAACCTGGAGAGACTCAAAGTTGTGGTCATACATTCAAATATGTCCTTCAAAGGGAGTTCATCATTTTGGATCAAACCCATGAGAACACTGACTTAAACATGTGATTGCTGTCAGTGTGTGAAAGCCTTCAGCAGATTAAGTGGTATGGAAATACTTCAGATAGTCTATTTAATTCACATACTTTCACACACTCTTCAGTGTGATTTCCAGTGACCTTCAAAGCCAAGAAAGAATGCCCAGAGTAGGGAACTGTAGAGCTGTAAGCAATGTGGGAAGATCTTATCTACTTCAAGTTTCATTTGAAGCCATGGAGAACTCCTTCTGGAGAGAAATTCATGGAGAGGAAAATAACTTCTCCACTGACCTTTAAGATCACAAGAGAACTCACACTGGAAAAAAACCTTCCTGCATGTAAGCAATGTAAGAAAGTGTTCAATTGTTCCAGTAGAATGTATGAAAATCTCATACAGGTGAGAGACCCTATGGATGTGAGCAATGTGGGGCAGCATTTACTTCCAGTGACCTTCTGACACTGGAGAGACCCTATGTGTGTAAGCAATGTGGGAAAGCGTCCACTGCTTCCACTCACCTCCAAGAGCACAAGAGAACTCATACTGGAGAGAAACTCTGAATGGAAACAATGTGGGAAGGCATTCACTTTTCCTAGTGACCTTCAAACACTTGAAAGAGAGAAAGTCTGGAGAAAAAGACTATGAGGGAAGGAAGCATGTGAAACATTCACTGTTTCTAATGCACTTCCAACAGATGAGAGAACTCACACTGAAGAGAAATCCTATGGATGAAAGCCATGTAAGAAAGTCTTCATGTATTCCACTTCCCTCGAGAACATGAAATAATCAGTGTAGAGAAACCCTTGGGATGTAAGCCATGTGCAGAATCCTTTACTTGGTCCAGTAACCCCCAGTCACATAACAGATCTGTCACCAGCGAGAAATGCCACTGATACAGGCACAATGCCTTTCTTCCTCCCAGTAACCTTCAAGCACTTGAAAGAACTCACACTGGAGAGAAGGTCGAGGGATGGAAGAATTTTGGATGGAATCTAAGACATTTCCAATGCCTTAGAACCCATTTAGGTGCCCAGAGCAGTGGCTCTGCTAGCAATCCTACTTTACTCAGAGGTTGTAATGTGGAACCTATGGTTTGAGGCCAGTTCAGGGAAACGTTTCAGGAGACACTCTACCTCAACCAGTGGCTATACACAGTGGTGCATGGCTGTCACCCCAGTGATGGGGAGAGGGTCACAATCCAAGATTCAAAACTAACCATTGTAAAAGCAAGACCCTCACTCAAAAATAAACAATGTAAACAGTGTGTGGTGCCATGCAAGTGCTGGTCCCTTGTACATTCCCCAGTACTTTCAAATTAAAACACTCATAACACAGCACACAGTCATCACAAGCCAGGATACCCTGAAGACACTTGCATATCCATGTTCATTGCTGTCTATTCACAAAACCAAGTTATGGAAACAGCCAAAATGCCCTATACTAAATGAGTGGATTAAAAAAATATGGAATCTCTCCACAATGGCATTTTACTCATACATTACAAAGAATAATGTTGTGTCATTTGCAGGGAAATGGATGGACCTAGAATAAATAATGTTAAGTAAAGTAAGCCAAGCTCAGAGAGAGAAAGGGCGCATGTGTTCTCTTATGTACAGAGGCTAGATATAAAATACACCGGGATATTATAAATTATGCAGGATTCTAAGCATTTACACACAGACTAAAGGAGAATACTCTTGGGGGAGGAATCAAAGGTGCAATGACTCGGTGCCTTTGAGCATATGAAATATGTATTGAAGTAAATTCTAGGAAATGAAGACAAGATGCTTTTTTTCCTTGTGTTTTGTTTGTTCATGTATCTGTTTTGGAGGGCTGGGAGCCCACAGAAAGGAGGGACAAAGGGTGAGCAAATGCAGCACGATGTTGAAAATAAACTATACAACTTGTGAGAGCAAGGGAAGGGGTGAAGTTGTCCCAAGAGAAATGTACTCATTACCTTACTTATGGAACGGTAACCCTTGTGCACATCACCTTTATAATAATAATTGTTAAAAAGCAAAGTAAAAAATAGTAAAGTTATCCTACATATATAAGGAATATGACAAAATTTGTACCCATTCTCGAGAAATGATTTTTCTAGTGAAATTTAAACATGAAAGAACTCACTGGAGTGAAAATCAGTGTAATAAAACGGTAAGGAAGGTCTCAGCCATGTGATATTCTTTTACCAGCATGAAAGAATTCAGAACAGATTGTTACTCTAAACACACAATGTGGGACAAGTTTAACATCAGAAGACCTGAAAGTGGACAGTGCTTAAATGTCTCTTCAGGAACTGTGTCTGTATTAATGATTAGACTTACTTTGGAAGAAATATGTGAAAGTGTGCACTTGGTCCACAAGCCAAATGTACAGTCAATCAAATCTGTCCCACTGAGTGTGGTGAACACTGCTGTAAGCCAAGCTACATAGGATTTACACATAGGTGTACCAATGTTCAGTATGTATCCAAGTGGAAGCAAGACCTATGCATACATGTATGTGTATGTAGGAATGCATATACAAATATGTATACATGAACGTATATGTGTATAATGTGCATAAGTATGAATATGCATATGTGCAACAGACATCTAAGGGATTCTTCAAATCCATTCTGACAATCCCTGGTTATCATTTGAAATGTTAAGAATACATTTACCTGAAAGGTAATTATCAATGTGATTGGCTATATTAGCTTACTTTGCTATTTGTATTCTCCATGTTTTATATCCCTTTTTTCCACTCTTATTCTTCCTTTACTGTATCCTTTTATGTTATGTAGATATTTTTAATGTATCATTTTACTCCCTTACAGATTTTTTACTGTATTCTGAGTTATTTTATCAGCGCTTCCTTATAGAGTATAATTAACGCCTTCACTTAAAACAATACAGCTTTTCTAGCTCAAGCTGGCTTTTGGACTTCTACGGCTTTCTTTCCTTTTCATGTACTGTAATTTCAAACACAGAATTACTAGTTGTGTATAAAAATACTATTTATGTCATATGTTGCTGCACTTCTCTCTGGGACAGCATCTCACAGTATGCCAGCCAGCCAGAGCTTGCAAACCTCCTCCCTTCATCTTCCACATAAAGTTCTAGGATTACAGGTGTCTGCAAACATGCCTAGCACTATTCTTTATATGGCACACCATTCTTACATACTTTCATTAGAAAAGTAACTTTCTTTGGAAAAATTATTTCAAAAGCTTTCTTGTATTGTTTGAAGACACAGGGTTTAAAACATTTGTATAATAAAATCCAAGAGGTGGCTCTTCCAAGGACGGTCTCTACTGATTTTTTCCAGTTAGTAAACCAGTTTCCTGTTTTGTGATAAATCATATAATTTTCTATAAAAACATGGACGTTCTACATAATTCAACGTGGCAATTTCAAGAATCATATGCCACTATCCCCATGCTTTGCAAGAACTCATTATTTTTCCTACTGTCACTTGTGCTCAGCAGCTCTGTAAGATGCATCCCTTGATGTCTATTCCATTAATGCAGTGGCCAGAAGATGAGACCAAAGCTTCCTTCCATTCCTGGAGTGATGTCTGGTTCAGAGGCTTTTTGCAGAGGTTGGGCACAGTCTGGAGGCTCGAGCATGTTGTGGACAATCCCCCGCCCCACAGCTTTTACTCCCTGCTGGAGTAATTATTAATATTGAACTGAAGGGACCACAACCGCCTCTGAACTCAGATCAGTGCAAGAGGGGTGGGGGATGGGCCGAGATCTTACAAGAAGTGTCTGTCCTTAGGAGCACTGTGTGTGTCTATGAGGACTAAAGTTAGCAGTTAGGAGTTATAATAGCCAATTAGTGAATATGATAACTACTGTGAGATCAGCCATTTTACTGTAAGTTACACACAAGGAGACAGGCTCAGGGAGAATTAGGAAAGAAAGAAACACCTTGCTACCTGTAGATGATACAATTCTGTGTCCAAAATAGCCTACAAATGATTCGAATTAATAAGAAAAATGATCTCGTTTGTTTCATAGATGAGTACCATATGGTTCCTAACTAACCAACTATAAAGTAGCAAAAAACACTCAATAACATTTTAAATATAAATATCTTTGCCAAAATACTAAAACATTAATTTTCTAAGAACCAAACTAAAGACAACTGTTCAAAACTTCTATAAAGAAATTAAAGATACTATTGTGAATTACTGAGTTTAGTGACAGCAAAATAAACAGACATTCTGTTTATATATATCATATTATTTCGTATTATAATATCCATTCTTCTCAGAATAAAGTCTGATTTATTTGTGGTTCTAAGTTAAATTCAGTAAGATTTTTATAAAAATAAAACTTGATGAGCTGTTTAAGAACATGGTGAAATTAATGACGCCAAGCACCAGGAGGTTATTCTAAAGGACAATAAAATAGAAGATTTCCAGATCATATTATAAATCAATAGCAACTAAAGTATAAAGTACAGATTTATTATAAATTAAGGAGTCCAGAAATACCCCTTACACATATAGTCATCTAAATTATGATAAAAAGAAGATTAAAATATTGTTTAGACAGATAATATTTGAAATAAATAGTTTGGAGTTAATTGGATACATTTTGCAAGTCATGTCCTTTCCCAACACCTTAAGCAAACAAACAGATTTCAAGTTAATCACAGATTTTAATGTGAACAAAAGGAATAAAGGAGAATATCTTTGTGATATTATAATAAAGACTTCTTGAACAAGAGTTTCCAAAATCATTCATTACTCAGCTCAAGCTGATCTAAAAAAAAAAGTAGACTGGGTGATGCTTATTATTGTAGGCCTAAATGAAGGTTTGAGTTGGAGAACAAATTATTGTCTCTGAAATAAGATCCCGACATGCATAAAGCCATACATGAAAGTTAAGGTCTACCAAACTTTTAATAGTAAGTCATATTAGAAGATAGTTCTTATATTCATGAGTCATATTCCACATGAAGCAATATAGTTGTTACGTATTTCAAATCTTGAGAATTAATGAGTATGAGCAAGTAATGGAGAAAAGTATTGCAGACTTTTTTTTTTTTGGTCATGGGGCTTGAACTATGGGCCTGGCTGCTGTCCCTCAGCTCTTCAGCTCAAAGCTAACGCTCTATCACTTGAGCCGCAGCGCCACTTCCAGTTTTCTGGTGGTTTATTGGAAATAAGAGTCTCACGGACTTTCCTGCCAGGGCTGGCTTTGAACCGTGATCCTCAGATCTCAGCCTCCTGAACTAGGATTACAGGTGAGAGCCATCGGCATCCAGCTGTATTACAGATGTTTTAACTGGTTAAATAATTGTAAAAAGTTAACTATGAAATGTAATATTGATTTATAGACAATAATTGTGGGTGTAACTAACCTGTGAAATCTAAAACAGCCTAGTCACACAAAAGCCTCCGTTCTATCACCTGTATCTTTACACTTTTGAGATTGAAAAGAGATGGCTGAGAGATTTTAGTAAAGTTCTCTTCTGAGTCTTATGTCTGTTCTTAAGCTTTCACCAAAATAGAGATTAAATGACCATAATTCTTTAAATGTTTGATAAACTTTTTAGACTTTCAAAAATGCTTACATCTGCAGTTTTCTTCTCTTTGTGGCATTTTTGCTATGTGTTATCTTATGAGTGTTTCGGACTTGTTTATTAATAAAATATGACATTTCCCTGGCAAGAAAAATCTCATTAGTATTTCACTATAAAACCCCATAAATGGAGTTCTGAGTACTTTATCAGCTTCCTGTCCTCTCTGAATGACAGCCTGAATCATTAAAAACAGTTGGCACTCCAATGATTTATTTCCTCCAGATAGAGATTACTTATTTTATTAAATATGCTTTATGCCTCTCAATTGCTGCTGAGGGCCGTGCAGTCTACCGCCTCATTATTGACTGGGTCCGCTGCCTCCAGAGTACCGAAAGGACACAGCTTCGGAGCTGTGAGCACTGCTGGGTGAGTAGCTGTCTCCGTCCAGGAACTCACTGGGAATTCTAGATGAGCCCTTGGTCTTCTGCAGGCTCACAATCATGCTTCTGCCAAAGCCAAAATACTTTTCTTCACATTCACAGAACCTGAATTTTTGGGGGCATAGTCTGCAACATGGAGGCTGAGGCTCTATCACAGATATTAGGAATGACATTGGACATTTCTCCTGGCTTCACTGAACTCATCCTGATACGTTCACCTCTGCTCGCAGGGATACTTTTCCTGTTTGAGAATGTGATTTTCCAAGCTCAAAAAATTTATATGTATCAGTTCCATAATCTATGAGTCTGCAGATTGTGAACTAAAGCTAAGATTGATTTGCATCTGCTTGAATTTCATAAATGTGAAATGTCTTGGTTGTTCCTAAGTGTTTTTTCCCCTGAGCACAAACATCAATTCGTCTCATTCTCTTCTTACTGAGCTCAGGCGGTGTGATGTGAAACCAAGCCAGGCATAAGTGAGGCTGACCGAAGCCACCAGACCCCGGCCACTGGTAAAGCCAGCATCTGGGGTCCTGAGCTCTGCCTGCTTGCTTAATTTACTGCCACTAGCTTTGTCTGGGGATGTCATATTTCCTCTCAGTCTCAACTTATTCTTCCGTAACATGACAGTTCTTGGATCATTTATTGCAAGGAATAAATAAGATAATTTGTGCAAGTTATTTAGCACAGTGTGATGATTAACAGTGATTGGCAACTTGATTGACATTCCGACGTATCTGGAAGATGGATGAAGGGTCTCTGGATTTGTCTGCAGTGACAGATCCCACCATCAGCCTGTGTGGGCCCTCACTTAACCAGTGGCTCCATGGCCACCTGTGGCTGCTTCACACCACGGCACTCCTGGGTGTGAGAGGAGGAGGGGGCAGGGTCTTGATGATAGAAGTAGGTCACGGGGCTGTGCCCTGGGGCTAGGTCACTGGGCCACGTCCTGGGGTGCTAGGTCACCGGGCTGTGTCCTGGCCTGTTGAGTCACTGGTCCATGTACCAGGGTGCTGTTCACTGGGTCATGTCTTAGGTGCTAGGTCACTGGGCTGTGTCCTGGGTGGTACACCTGCCCTGCCTCCTTCCTGCTTCTTTTTTTCTGCTTTCTGCTGTCATTATGTGAACTTTGTGCAGAACAGAAAGTTAAGCTATTCAAGCAAAAGCTTGCTTTGGGCATTCGAATGCGCAGACACTTGAAACAAGGCCTGTTCTGTGGGTAAGAAAGGAAAGGACACTGACAAGTAAAGAGAGGCTGGAAACGATGCCTGCTGGGTGCGGGCTGCTGAGCTCTCTCCTCCCGTGCAGGCAGGGCGGCAGGCCGGGTGCCGGGTCGTGACCTGGCACAGCTGCTGTGGGGCGGACACAGTGTGTGGAGCTCTGAGGCCGAGCCACCCACTGATAATCAGGAGACCCGGCCCCTGCTGCAGGGCAGAGCCGAAGGGATGACACCCCTCCTCTAGGCTCAGGCACCCCAAGACTCTCCAGGAGAGGAGATTCCGTAAGCCTCATTCCAGCTGATGCCGGAGCTGCTAGTTCTCTGAGAAAATTGGAATTAGAAGAGACCTTCCCCTTCCTTCCCCGATAAGTTCACCAATCACGCAGATGCACCATGTCGACCCTCATTCCCATGTTGGCTGTAGACGCCAGGGTAGGTCCCAGGGTCTGCCCTGAGTTCCACTAACCTCCAAAGCAATTGTATCCCCAGTAAAGAAAAAGACAAACTAATGAGCCCAACACCGTGCTGTCAGACACGGTATTTATTTCTTCCTGTTTATTTCTTCCCAAAACTTCACTTCTAAGAACAGATAAACTATTTTATAAGAATATTTTCAGGGGCTGAGAAGATGGCTCAGTGGTAGAGTGCTTGCCTTGCATGCATGAAACTCTGGGTTCGATTCCTCAGCACCACATAAGCAGAAAAAGCCAGAAGTGGCACTGTGGCTCAAGCGGTAGGGCGCTAGCCTTGAACTGAAGAGCTGAGGGACATAGATTAGGCCCAGATTTCAGGCAAAAAAAAAAAGAATATTTTCAGTCAGGCACCGGTGGCTCATGCCTGTAATCCTAGCTACTCAGGAGGCTGAGATCTGAGGATCGTGGTTCAAAGCCAGCCCAGGCAGGAAATTCTGTGAGACTCTTATCTTCAGTTAACCACCAGAAAACCACAAGTGGCACTGTGGCTCAAGTGGTAGAGCACTTACCTTTAGCTGAAGAGTTCAGAGACAGCACCCGGGCCCAGAGTTCAAGCCCCACAACAGACCAAAAAAAAAAATTCTGTCTTATATATGATATATAGCAAATATAAAAATATATTTACAACTCAGCTGTCATTGTACATGCCTATTATGTGTCCATAACATAAAGCAATATAATGTATATAATTTAATGTATTACATTGCCAATGATAATAGACACTATTATACTATCTGTATTTGCTAGCCACAAGGAGTGTTGACTGTGAGTTCTGGTGTTCTTCTGGGAATCACTACAGGAGTGATCCACATCCATAGCCTCGTGTCCTTGGGATGTTCTGGGAAACAGAAACTCCACGTAGGACATAGACTCAAGCCCAGCATAGATAAGACTCCGGCACTTCTTCTCTTTGCCCCGGGTCATCTTGCCTTCACTCCCTGCCAGGCACAGAGCAGCCAAACTGAGAGAACACGTCTTCCTTACACAACCCGTGGGTCACAACCAAACAGAGAGAACACGTCCTCCTTACACAACTGGTGGGTCACAACCAGAGAGAACACACCCTCCTTACACAACTCATGGGTCACAACCAAGTTTTGAAATTTCCCATAAACAATAAGAATAACAAACTGATGAAGAACGCAAATGAAAATTTGTACTTGATTAAGTCCTATCTTAAATAATGGTATCACTAGATAAAAAAGAACAGAAATTAAGTATGGAACTATGCCAAATGTTAGAAAAGGAAAAGTAACCACAGGAAAGACCAACATGAACTAGAAAAATATAGCAGGTTTATACACAGAAAATTCACTGGAAGGAAGTTCTTATTCCCACTATCCCTCACAGCATGTGATGTGTAACTTTAAAATTGTATAAAATGCCTTTCCTGTCAGTCTAGCAAAAGTATGTGACAATATAGTCTACAGAGTAAATAGAATATTTATGTCCTGTAGAACCCTTGAGGGAGTACAAATAATACCATTAAGGAGAACCACTAGCAGAATAAATTTAAAAAGAAAAAACAGAAATGCATTTGTGTTTTAATCCAGGAATCCAATGTCTTAAAATTTGTTATTCAGATATAAATCTCTCATTAAAAATGCAAGATTACTCATATCTTCATTCCAAGTCAATATTTATTCACTGTTGCATCCTTTTGCATACCAATATATTGTAGACATGTAGCATAGTACACAAAAGGTGATATGTCAAAATTAAGCAAGTTAAGAATATTTGCTCTTCAAATACAGTGGGGCAGGACACCTGGCTACTCAGGAAGCTGAGATCTGAGAATTACATTTCAAAGTCTGTCCAGGCAGGAAAGTTAATAAGACTCTTATCTCCAATGAACCATCTAAAAAAGCCAACCTGGAACTGTAGCTCAAGTGGTATAGTGTTATTTTTGAGAAAATCAATTAATCCAGAAAGCAAGCAAGCTTAGGGACAGCTCCCAGGTCCTGAGTTCAAGCCCCAGGACTGGCACAAAAAAAATGGGAAAAGTAATGCAAGGCAAATCGCAAACTGAAAAAAAAAGGCAAAATACACATTCAAGAAAGGACCTACATAGAGAGTAAATAGTGAGCAGTTACAAATTAATGCTAATTTTGAAGGTATTTCTCAGGAAAGATACTTGAAATTGGATACCAGAAGTGTATGTTGGTGTTTGAATGGTGTGTTCACTGAATTGGAAGAGAGGAATGATTTCAGGCTCAATGTGGCTCATTTAGGAACAAACATAATAAAGTAAAATTTAATGAAAACTTATTACAATATTGCAATGGATATACAGCCAAGAAACCTTCAGGGAGCAAAGAGGAGACCGTCCTAGGGCCTGGAGAGGAAGCTGTGAGGGGCGCAGGTCTCCACAGAGCATGGTCAGCAGAAGGCCAGGCTCCTCTTGACCCGGGGCTCACAGCTGGCTGGTTCTCAACTCAGTGACCAAACCCTGCTCCTAGGGCCAAGACAGGTCTCTGTAGCCCTGCCTGCTCTGCCGTCCACCTCTCCCGTCCACAAGCAATGAACCTATGTGCACATACCCACCGCCTAAACTCTTCTCCACTACATCCAATGATCATTCGACAAGAAACCAGACAGGCTATTTTTATTTCATGTAAACAATTATCATCAAGTCAAGTTACTCTCCTCCAAGACGGCTGAAATGAGAATGTGCCGAGCTCTGGCAATGAGCTGACCCAGGGAGAGAGGAGGAGCAATCTGGGGAGAAGGTACTCCAAAAGATGCGCCTGATCAAGATGCACCTGCTTTCCCTGCTCCGGCTGGAGCCTGAATCCTTGCAGTGTCTGACGGCTGGGATTCCAGTGCAGAGGCTGACGTCACGTCAGGGATTCCGGTAAGGACACCCCGGGACGCACTTGGCTTGTGGCAGGACAGAGGTTTCCATGCGGGGAACTGCAATGATTTGAGCAAACTAATGTCTCCCTTCTTTCTAATTGGTAACACATGGCCTCGATTATAGGTACTCAAGAGTATCTTTTAAAAATTCACACATCTTTCTGCAGAAAAACTAATGGTCCATTGAGTCAGGAGACTGCATGTTGAGGAGCTGGTGGCAGATGTTCCGGAGGCAAGCAGAAGCCCCTGCGATGCAGCTCACCATAAAACCTGCGCACGGGGCCTAACCCGGCTGACCCAGGTGCTGCTCAGTGACAGGGCCTGAAGCAAAAGGATCATGACTGTTGGCAAAATTTCATACTGGCAAGTGCCGTTGCAAAGACCCATTTTCCCTACAAATTAAGCTAAATGCATTATGAACAGTTGGTAACTATTAACGTTACTACACTTTCCAACCGTCTTTAACAATTTCGCTCAACTCTTACCATGTTAACGATGTGTTCATCACGGCCTAAACAAGGCACATAATGAGATGTCTTAATATGCTACTGAGATGGAGAAATGGGAATATTCAAAATAAAAATGACAAAATAACTCATTTAAAAGAGATGTTTTCTTAGATATTACAATAATGAGAATCCCAGGATGATCAGGAAACGTTTGTCATAATAGATTTAGAAGACAGAATAAATAGGTGCAGAAATTACTCACACTCCTCATAGTAGCACACATGAAACTAGAATTGAGATTGGCAAAATAAAGGATATTTTACAGGTTTGATCTTCCTTCAGGCACTGAAATTAAATTTATGAAGCATATTTATAAAAATTGTTTGCAAGTCAGGCACTGGTGGCTCACACCTGCAATCCTAGCCAATCAGGAGGCTGAAATCTAAGGATTGCAGTTCAAAGCCAGCCTGGGCAGGACAGGCCATGAGACTTTTATCTCCAATAAACCACCAGAAAACTGGAAGTGGCGCTGTAGCTCAAGTGGTAGAGCATTAGCTTTCAGCTGAATTGCTCAGGGACAGTGCCCAGGCCCAGAATTCAAGGCCCAGGACTGACCACAAAAAAAAAAAGTGTTTGCAAAAATCTGTGCAACAGGAGTCAGTCTATCTTTACAAACATATTTATGAAAAATTGTTGCTTGACAGTCAAGTGGAACAGTTGAACACACAAACGCGTGTCCACATGATGGCCCACCCATAGTCCTGGGAGAACACTATCACATTAGCAAAGACTTTTCTATAATGGAAAGACTATGTATTCTATTTCCCTTCCTCCCTTCCAATCTGGTTTCATTTTTCCTTTTTGTTTTTCTATTTTATTTCACTTCATACTTTTGCTCCAGTGTATAAGATACAAGATGTTTTACAAAATAACTACCAGTGCTACAATTGTTTAAAACAAAATCTCCTACCTAAAGATAGGAAGGCAACATGTTTAACAGTTCCCTTTAGAAGAGCTAAGACAGGTTAAAATTTTCCAAAAGGTTACTAACAAACTCCAGGAGAGAAAGAATAAAGGGGAAACGGCAGAGAAAGGAGAAGAACAGGAAACAGTCAGACTTTCAAACTATAGGTTTGGTTTCCGTAATAACTACTTACTCCTCAAGTGCCCAGTGCTTGGCCAGCAGCCTGGCCAGCCTGGGCCCTGATGGGGGACAACTATTCGAGCTGCATGCTGAGTTTCCTGAACTTCCAGCTCCAATGAAGATTTTCTCTCTCTCTCTTATTTCACACACACACACACACACACACACACACACACACACACACACACAATGTCTTCAAGTTACCCTACTGTTCCTCTCCATCTAATAATAAAATATCCAGTGGCAAGCTATATTTTTTCCTTCCTGAGTTTTGCTTTGAGGAATGTCAAATACTGGTGGCCAACTGAGAAGCCATTTGTCATTGAAAAAATAAACAAATTTGCCATTGGACAAATGGATTGTTTTCCTCACTTTCATCTCCTCTGTTATGTCTCCCACTGCAAGTTATAGAGCAATGTGTTCAAGTGCTCAGTTACACCTGTGAATGCAGCCCCGCCTCATGTTCAGGTCCACAGGACTTCTAGACCTGCAAGAGTAAGTGAAGACTTGCGGGAGTGCATTCTCGGTCTCGCAGACCTTTCCTTTCCTTTCCCTTCCCAAATCCAGCTGGAACTTGGCTCCATTACACTTTCCAATTTTGGCCTTTTGATTTGCATGCCTGAAGTGCTTTGTTTTCTTATTTTGAGTCTTATATTAATTCATATTCAAGCCTTTTCCTCCCCTTTTCTTGCTGCTTAGATCCTTCAACATACAACAGATTACAAGTCAGAATTTAAAAGCCTGAAGTCCTACTTTCAAACCACCAACTTTCCATAGCTTAGCTCTGTGATCTTAAGCGTGTTGTTTAATCTTTCTAATTCTCAGTTTCTAATGTGACAGACACAGATAACAGTCCTCCCTTGGTGGGTATTTAGGAAGATCCAGTAAGATGTCGGCCAACTGCTACCAAGGCAGGCATGTGATAAACTCTGGGATTCCTAGGATTTTGTCCATGACACTCATCTCTTCTGAAGATGACTTAACTAGTCACTTGTAAGGTTCCTGGTGGTGGGGTCTCTCACTGAAACGTGTCAGTAGCTACTCACCCCGACTCCGTGATTGCACGCAGATGGCTGAGATCTGTGGGTGCTCACACACTGGGGCAGGACTGGGACAGGCGATTAGATTAGAACCTAACCTTCCACAGGAAGCAACTGACGTTATGACCCATCTGTCCTCACCACGCAGAACGGCTGCTCACAGAGATGGGGAGCACTTTGCTTATTAGCAAGACCAGCCCCCCATGCCCGAGTGTCTCCTTCCTCCTGCTGAGGAAGCAGCTTGGAAAGCTTCCCAGGTGCTAATCTATACGTCCTTCCATACCAGACCCTGGGGCTGAGAAAAGGGGAGGGGTGTGGGGACAGCGCATCTGCTCACCAGGGTAGGATGTCCTCTCTTATAGTGGCTGGATTCCCGGGTCTGTTAAGGAGGACAGAGAAGCCCTGGGTGTTAGTGCTTGTGCGTGCGTGTGCGCACGTGCACACACACACACAAAGTCAAACTCTGTCTTGTCTGGAGTGGGCAGGCAGCCCGTGTGTGCTGCTGAGGGCCGAGCAAGCCAGAGCGCCACGAGGAGGGGACCCACTCTGCAGACGTTGATCCTCCCTGCAGAGGGGAAGCATTCTGTGTGCACTCTGCGGCTCCCTCCCCTCCCCCTCCCAGATGTCGCTGCCATCAGGAACACTACACACGTGTCCGCCCCTGGGTCGCACAGTTCTATTTCTAGACCGTGAGGAGGAGGCCTGATGGGAGAAACGGTGCCAGAAGCAGGGATTTAACATTTCATCGTGGAGTGGGACAGGCAGAAAGGCAGAGAGAGAGAGACAGACAGACAGACAGAGGGGGAGAGAGATGCAGACAGAGCAAGTAGTATGAGTGTGTGGTGTGTGTGTATTGTGTGTACATTATGTGTGTTAGGGGAACTCTCGTTAGCATTAACTATATAGAAAATATTTATTTGGGGTGAGAAAAGCAGTTGAAGTTCCCTAAATGTGCATAGAGGTTGTTGTCATACAAAGACAGAACAGGGAGGAGAAGAAATGTAAAAACCCTGGTTAACTCATGAGTGAGAAGAAAGTAGAATAGCACTTGATGAGTGCTCAGAAATGGATGTTTATCTTTATTTTCATGATTGGACACTGCTACATATTGCCTTACATCCTAACCTCAGGTACCTGTGAATGAGAGCTTTTTTGGAAATAGAATCATTGTAGATGTCACTGAGTTAAAAATGAGTCCATACTATGGTAGTCATACCCACACATGACAGTTGATATCATTAAAAGAAAAAAAGAAGAGATGTAGCAACACCCAAAGGCAATATGGCCATAACACAGCAGAGACAGATGGACAGGAGGCGGCCATGAGCCAAAGGAAGACCCAGGGTCTCCCAGCCATCAGGAGCAGCTGGAAGGAGCTAGGGTTCTACCCAATGACTCAGAAAAAGCATGGCCCTAGCTAGGCCTTGACCTTGGACTTCCAGGTCCCAGAATTTCAAAAGAATATGTTTCTGTTGTTTTAAAGCACTCAGTTTGTGATTCTTTGTTACATATCACTTGGAAGCTAATATTGAGGCTTTCTGCTCCCCCCACCGCAAACAAAATCAGTCAATAACACAGATTTTGAAACCACAGCTGATTCTAAAATACATTTTCATTTCGATTGGTCACAGTAAGGGCACCAAAACCTAGAAGTCACTCTAGGAAAGAGCAGAAAGTAACAATAGAATCCCAATAAATGACATTGTCCTATTTTTTCTTTAGCATAAAGACTAAGAGGTGTGAAAGTTTATTTTATGTATACTTTAGCCTGTTTTCTGTTTAAAGTATGTAAAAGATTAAGATTTATTAGGCTTGCACATTAACAAGATATCCAGAAATCTGTATATTCCTGATCATTGTCCCCACGTTTGAGAAATGTCTTTGGCTAAGCACATAGTTTTGAAGTGATCAGCAGTAAAGTACTATGTAATTGTGTGGATGAAAAGTAACTTCCTACTGTTGCAAAACATTTTTACAACTTCGTAAAATGAATCAATCTGTCATAAAATAACAAAGCTAGTAATCACTATTTCTCTCCAAGTGCCATATTAAATAAGCCAGCTTCAAAAATATTACTGGCTCTTACAAACAGGTTGGAATTGAAACAAAGTAGAAGTCATCAAGATACTTCATTGTTGCTGTTCTTCCAACAGATTAGACCTCCCTGCCCCGCAGCAGGTCACGTCTGCAGCTCTGCTTCAACTCTTTGAGGACACCTGACTCTGGACACTGCTTGAGCATCGGCCTTCCTGGGAGCATCCTCAGGCCCCAAGGCCACCCCAGGCACAGTGCGAGAGAGCAGGCCCTCAGGGAAGCCATCCCTGCCGGCAACTCCAGTCCACCATGTTGCTTGCTTAGCTTCTACTGT
This sequence comes from Dipodomys ordii, assembly GCF_000151885.1. NCBI lineage: Eukaryota > Metazoa > Chordata > Mammalia > Rodentia > Heteromyidae > Dipodomys > Dipodomys ordii. Next base: position 2,495,425 of record NW_012267293.1, on the reverse strand, counting down.
CACCACGAGCGTCTGGCTACATGAAAGCAGTGCTGAATCTAGGGGTGCTGCCGCCTGGCATACCTTCGACTTTGAGCTTACAAAAACATCCAGCTGTACTTAAACTCCTTCTGCACATGGGCAGTGCATCCCTGCTGGCACCCCTCACTCAAGGGGCAGCCAGTTCATATTTACTCACAAGTCTGCTAATAGAAGCATGCAACATCCGCAGGGTTTACTGTCCCAAGTAATAAGGCGCTTCAGACCCAGGAGACATCGTCCAGGGACACACTCAGGAAAGAGTGTCATGCACAGTGCTTCCTGAGTGACCAGGATTCATTTAGAAAAACGGTTACAGCTTTCTTTTCTCAGACCTCACCAGTTCAGCCTGCGGTGGATCTGCGAAGCGTCCTGCAGGTGATTAGCCAAATGACCCCTCTCAGCCATCCCACAAGCCAACGCCGCCAGCCAGGTGCCCGTGACGGACAATTTGAAAACCCGAGTGTGTTGTCTGTAAGTGTGTACCACCCTGACCAAGCACACGTAATGCCCCGTGTGCCCCATCTCTCCCTCCAGGAGTCCATCACAGACCTCCTCCTAGTGTCTTCCACACATCTAAAGGTCCTTCCCAGTACTACCTCAGACCCCTGGGTCCTGCTGCTCTCCTGCTTGGCGGCCAGCAGGAGCCAAGCCATGTACACCAGAAAATCAATGGATGCACATGGAAATTTCACTGCGATTTTTACTATTGTTAAGTAGTTGTACAAAGGAGTTGCCACTCACTGAAGCAGTTTATGAACAGGGTATAATTTGATCAATGTCATACTTTCAACATTCTCAACCAACCCCTCCCAACACCCCCCAGCTTCCCTTTTATCTTAATTTTCGGTTATATAGTAAAATGTTTGGTATTTAACCAAGCAGTTTATGTGTCCAATGCATCTTGATCTGTGCCACAAAAACTAATATTCACTGATATTCTAAGTGAGGCAATCTTTCCAAATGTAAGTACAACAGGAAAAAAAAACACTTCTGATGAGAAAGTAGATTCAAGATAAGGTAGAACTTAACACTGCTGGTAACCTTCTGTATATCAGCTAAGCAATGGATCAAAGCATAAATCTGGTTAAACTGATCTGAAAATACTAGGCTATCTGGTGGGACTTTTTTTCTTTTTTAAACCTGTAAGAGTAGAATAGGAAACTAACAGGAGTAAAACACCACTGAAAAGATGAACGCTTCTGTCTCTTCCACAGACTATCAACAACCCATGCCTTCTATGTAAGACTGATCGCTGTCATGGTCCCTGTAATGCTAGCATGCTTTGAGCTCACATGAAAACTCGCCCAGAGCTGCTGTGAGCCTTCTGATGACACGTTTCTATCCCCTCGCTAGAGGCAGTAAGAGCCCACGAAAGGAGGTGCAGAGACAGACTCAGAGCACGTGCTAAGAGCTACGTGATTCTCCAAAGCCGGAGATGCCGCTCGGTTCACAACGCCTAGCACAGAACCTGAACATAAATCACGAGACAATGAAACTTATTGTCTTTTATTTTGTGCCTGATGGTGGAAAATGTGCACTGCTCTGTGACAGATATATCTAAAGGGACTTTCAGGGATAAAGAGAATGGTCTAGGGTGGACACTCCTGACAGAAATACGACCTAGGACGGGCACAGAGGGTCCGTCCGTCTCTACTGTCAGCTCACGCCCAGGCCCTGGAGGCCACGCACATAACCCTGTGGGTTTTCCGCTGGTCTGTCAGTGCTCTAGAGGATTTACATTATTAAGACAAATGGCTCATTCGCTGCAGCCAAATGTTGCACATTTCATGATTAAAGACAAGTCTCCCCAGACTGGGCTTCATTTATTTCCCCTGCAGTGAAATATGTGTGGATTTATATTTTTCATTGCTACATAAATATAAGGTTTATAAAATGCAGGAGGAATTATCAAAGTTAATATCTAGCATCCCATGAGTATGGGGAGACGAGTCCTGCTGTTTCTTTCTTCTAAAAAGCAAAAGCTACTGTCTCATGATTTAATGACAAAATATAGTTAGTTCATTGTTAAAGAAGTGGAATAAACAGAACTTGCTACATCAATTCATTAATTCAGTTGCAGTTAAATCCTTGTTGCTTGAAAAATAAGGCTATTGTAGACCCTCATCCCTTGTCTCAAAGTTACTAAATATTAACAGAGAAGATATTAAACCACAATGTCAAAGTTGTTGCTACTTCCGTTGATATAAACACTTATTTCCCAATAGTTAGATGTCTACCACATGCCAGATAGCATTAGGGAGCTTAGAACACAGTGGAAAACTGGACAAAAAACTGATGTCCAGGAAACCCAGTGCAACCAGGGGTAGCAATGGCCCCCCGGCAGTTTCTGCAAACGCATGCTCCGCCCATGGGATAATCATCTCCCTCCAAGGTACAGGACACGCAGAACAGCTCTTCCCTAATGGACAGAATGCGGCACCATTCCACACGCATTTTAATACAGATGACAGGTATCTGTGTAGTGCTGAAAGTGGGTATTTCTTAGGTGGAGTTGGTACTGGAATGAGTTAGGATTTCGGGACCTGTTTGGATGGAATGGACGTGTTCTGTACGTAAGAACCCAGATTTGGGAGTCAGAGGTAGAATGTGACTGGCTGAACATATATGGCCCTGTGGCGTTAGGATGAAGTCCTAGCCTGCAGCGCAGCTGTGTGTGGAAGCTAGTTCTCCGAGAATGTCACTCGTCAGGTAGAATTAATGTCCGTGTAACAAGTAAGGCAAGTGCAAACTTGGAATGGAGCCCTCACGAGGGACAGGCTTTGCTGGCTCCATCACAGCAGGCTTCTCAGCCTCTACAAGTATGAGACATAGCCGTCTGCGTAAGTTACCTAGTCTAGTCTCTGCTATTCTGTTACAGCAGACAAGCAAAGATCACCCCTGCACTCTGACGTCAGGCCTTGAAGGATGTCTTCTATGGATGTGAAGTGCATAGAACACAGCGATGATGCACAGCAAACATGCACCGGGATGGGGAGCCGATGACAACTCATGCACAATGCGGTCTCATGGTGTAAAAGATTAGCTAGCATGTAATCCTGATGTCAGACAAACAAACAATTAAATATTCTGGATCTAAAGTAATTGGATTTTGAAGTCTACATATAATTAAAAACTTGTCAGTTAAAACAACTGCAATTGATTAGCCAAGATGAGGAACCAGCACAACTATGCAGTGATCTCTTTAAATGTTTCTTGTCTTAATGTCACTGAAATCTCTGCACATACTGGATTCAGTCAATACTGATTCAATTATGTCCCAGTATTGTGAAAAAGCCAATGATGGAGAGAAACATGACATACTTCACCATGACACAAACCGAGTTTTCTGCGCGATGCTGAGCTGTTCAGGCCTTACACCCACGTGGGGCTCACAGAGGGTCGGTGCTCTGGGTTTGCTGTCATTGCTTAGGTGTTTGTTTTGGCTCATGTTTAATATTCTCCTTCTTTGCTTTTGGAAGGAATGGTCCTTTGCTTCTGTGTATGTCAGAGGAGGAAGACTATGGAACCTGACCCGCATGAAACTTCCTTTTCTGTCTCTGCACGTGGAAATTCTCCTGTTGTAATAGACCATGAAGGCTCCCTGGCCCTCAGGGGCAGTCTGGGTTCCAGCGGGAGCTGGAAAACGCAGCCCTCTGCTGGGGACCGCAGGGGCCCGCCAGTGAGAGGCCATACGTTCTATTTGTCCTCCTAAATCCACGAGGAAAAGAAATAGTGCTTACCTGGTAAACAAAACTAGAGGACATGTACAACACTGGCTCCAACCCTTCGTGTTATTTTTGCTAGAGACAAAGTTTTCAGCCATTCAGAAATGAAGTTTAAAGGTACATGTCACAATGTTCTCTGAGTTTACAGGCTTGTCATAATATTGGGCAATTAAATTGGCTGAGAGTTTAATTGCCAGATATTAAGCATACCATATTTAGATGAAGAAATTATCTCAAACAGTTGTAAGATAGTGGGAGATTCTCGACTCTCAAAAGCATCCTTGTTATTTTACTAGAACATAAAGAAAACATCCCAAGGGACAGCTCTTAAATCTAGATGCTCTAGTGACAGTACTAGTTCTAAAGGCACCACGGGGTGGGTAAAGAACTTTGCATCCGGGGTGAGGCCTAGCTCCGTGAGGCTTCTTACTCATTGCACAGTATTTACTGCCCACTGACAGTGAGCCAGGGACTGTGTCGGTGCTGAGGCGCGGTGGGCTGAAGGTCTAAATATGCAGCAATCTGATCATGGGAAAATGAAGAGTATCTAAGCCAGAGGGACCTGTTGACCCAACAGCCCTTCTTGTGTCCGTCGCTGTTGGCTGCCAGGAGTGACTACAGGTAGGAACGTGTGTTCTGAAGCTCCCGTTGTCACAAAGCCAGACTACGGCCTGCTTTCATCTCTGAGCAACTCTCTGAGGAGAGGTGGAGAAAGGCAGTGGGTGACACTGTCATCTGAGGGTCCTGGGGGACGGGGCACATGGCTCAGTCCACAGGAAGCCCTGCGAAGCATGGAGCAGGCTGAGGGTTCAACACATGCAGGCATGCTCGAGCCGAGAGCCACGTGGACCCTACTGGCTCAGAACTTGACCCCGTGAGCTCACTCCTGTGGCTGAATTTACCATATTTCCGTTGAGGTCCGCATCAAGCGTGCACGCGATGGCGACTCTCTCTCGTCCCCGACCTCCTTTCTCCTACCACCGTCTAACATCTCAGTATTCCTCTTTTACTTTCAAGTCCTTGTCTGTCTTTGAGTTGTTTTTGTTTGCTTATTGGCTTCCACAAACAGCAGAGGCCATGGGGTGCTTGCTTTGGGGAATCCCGTACTTCCTGTAATGTGATGATCTCCAATTCCATCCATGGATAGGAGGTGCTGTCTTTGCACCTGAGTACAATTCCCTGGCCCACGTGAACCATACACTCTTGATCTGCTCACCTACTGGTGAGCATCTGGGTGGTGACAGTGTGGCTATTGTGTAGTGTCATATAAACATGGCGATGCAGCTTACTCCACGGTAGGCTAGTCCTAGTTTTAGGGGTACACCTTGAACACTGGAATAGCAGCACCGGGTGGGAGTTCTGCTTTTAATTTTGAGGAACTTCCATTCTTATTTCCAAAGAGATTGGGCTATTTACACCCCCTACAACAGCCCACAGAGCTCCCTCCCCACCCCCTCTCCCCCTACCTCCTCACTCACCTTGGCTGCTGCTGCATCCCTGCCCAGGGTGGCGTGGGAGGCGTGTGGCCTGTGTGGCCCTGTTGCTGAGTGTATTTGCTTCTGAACGTGGCAGGGGCTGTGCCAGGAGGGGGAAGACTGAGCCGCCAGCTCCGGGGCTCTGAACTCCCCAGCGCCACTCGGTCCTGTCCCTTTGCTCATAGCAACCAGGGGCCCAGGTGTGAAAGGCAGGGGCTCTTCTTACAGCAGCTGGACAGCGAATGACCACAGTGCCTATTAATGACTGCACATGCAATGTACCACTAAGGTACAGTGTATCAAGTACATATTATGGAATTTCATAACATATTTACACTTCAAAATAACCTGTTAAATAAGAGCAGAGTGATAATACATTGGTGAAGGAGAAAAAGGAAACAAGCCTGGAGTTAGAATAAAAATGCCTATTGTGTTGAAGTTGCTTCAAACATACAGAAAAGCTGGAAGAATGATTTTGAGAGCTTCTGAATATCAGTTATTTGTTTGCCTTGATGGTGAATAACTTACCACATTGTTCTTATTAATGGGATAGGAGGAATCGACAATATGCAAACTGAGGAAGTAGCTTTGTTGTTGCTCATACTGGAGGTGATAGAGGGGCTAGACTTCTGTAAGCACTAGTGCTTATAGTGCCATAGCTTAGTACTTTATCATACCACACACCAGTACCTGCTTATAGTATCAAACCACAAGTATCGTTATACTACACTGTAGCACCAATACTCAGTACCATATCGCTAATATTTATAGTACTATAGCTCTAGGATTTACTTATACTATCATGCCACTAGTAATTACAATACTACAGCACCAGTACTTATAATGCCATACCACTAGTACTTATAATACTATAATGATAGTTACATGCCATTCACACCTATAAAGTACCACAAACACTGTAAGTACTATAAGAACAGGTGAGGAGATTCTTTGATTAGTGGAATCCTGCTGAAGGTCATGAAGCTCATTCTGTACTGCAGCTATTAAACATTCTATTCTTGTAGATGGTCAGACAGTCTAGAATCATCAAGGGCAGGAAGGATATTTGTGAACTCTTCAATGAATTGGGACCTTAAACTCAGCCCTTCTGAACATGTACTTTGAGTCTGAGGTACCAGGAAGGTTTAGTTTATAGTGTGTATGTGTATGTGTGTGTGTTGGTGATTATAAAGGTGGTCATTGAATAAAACAGTTCAGAGCCAAGGCAGAGGAAGGAGGATTATCAGAACAAAGTCAGCACAAAGTTAGTAAGGCCCCCGTATCAAAACCAAAATAAAAAGGAAAGGTCTGGGCTACAGCTCAGGGTAGTGCACCATCTTGCAGGTGGAGGTGCTGGGTTCAACCCCTAGTATGAAAAAGCAGCAAAAGCAAACCAAAACATTCAAGGGGCGGTGAGGAGGGGACGTCCCATCCGCCCGCCCTCCTCTGTGGCACCCCAACCCCCCATGGCATAGGTTGGGAGCGTGGAGACAGGAGGCCTCCATCTCAGAGCCCCCCAGCCTCGCCCTCCTAGGGAAAACGAAGAGAATGATGAACGGTTCCTGTGCTACAGGGAAGCCCTCCTCCCAGACAGGTAGAAGCAGCAACAGCAGATGCAAAATAGGCTCTAAATCTTAACATACTCGCAGCTGCTGGATATATGAAGAATGGCAGAGAAATTAATGACCACTCACGGAAGCAGCAAATCTGTCCAGCTGCTCGTAGGTTTCCTGGTTGTTGCTGATGCTGTCATCATTGTTGACTCACCTTTCTTTTTTGTCTTCTCTGGTGCCCTACCTGACCACCACACACTTCTAGAATACGCAATGACCTTCAGGGCTGACTTGGCCTGGAAGACACTGGCAGGTGCCAGGGTAAGGGTCCTGTAGCCTGCGGGGGAGGGACTTCGTGGCTTGGCTGAATTCTTTTGACTACTGGCTGGGACTTAGCCAATGGACACCATTAATCTATGTTCATTTTACTTGATGGTAATAATCTCTCAAAGTCTGAAACCAAATGTCTAGAGCCTCGAGTAGTCAATGCTGTTTGTGGGAGAAACAGTGTCCCAGGAATTCGACTGTGCAAAGCATGTGCCTTTTGGGCTCCTACTTTTATTTTTCTTAATGATTTTTATTTAACTGCCACAGTTCCCTAGTTGCACTCTCTTGATTTAAAGTTTAAAATATTTTGTTGTACCATGTGTTCTTTTACAAGCCATCCTAAACCATTTCCCAGGCAGGATCTGACAATAATGAAAATAACAGAAATCAGGACAGCTCTTTGCAAGGAGAGTACAGCAGTAGAATAAAACCACACACACACACACACACACACACACACACACACACACACACATGGACACACATGTACACAGACACACACAGGCATACATGAGCACAAATGAGCACAAAGGTGTTCAGCTTCACATTCCTATCTAACACCCACATCAACCTAAGAATATTGATGTTATTTCAGTGTTGGTATGCATATTAAATCATTGATAAGGCATGAGTTATCAAACAATAAGCATCATAATCTTCACACACAGCTTCCTAAGCTTACACATTATTTTAATGGGAAACTTTATGCTAGCTTTGTCCTAAAGACAACACAGAAGGGTATGTACTTCAGTAGGTAAGAATGCTGGCCACTGTAGCAAATGCAAGTTACCAAATGCCCAGGAAAATTTTTCAGTAATTTCACATTTCTGTTTTTTTTCTTTATATGAAATAGAGGAAATCTTAATGCAATGAAAATTAGTGTTCAGAGAAAAATTACTTACGTGATTTAATTTGTGGATGAGCAATTAAACCATTTTTCTGCTTACTCCTGTGCAAATACTTCCTGCCTAAAGTTCTTCAGAATTGCAATGAAGTTCAAATCAAGAAAGTCAGCATACCTTATAAGTACTATACTATGATAAATCACCAAATTAATAATAAAAATATAATTCAAAGGTCACCATTTTCCTTCCCAAACAAATTAAACAGACAGAGACAAAACCAATTTCCATTTAATAAAAGTATTTGGAAAGAATGTATTTGAATTGTGTAGTAGAATTCTCTTTTCATAGCATGTTTGTCTGTCTCTCTCCTATTTATTTTTCACTGTTTTCTCTGCTTTCCATTTGCCCATCTTCTCTCTCTCCCTCCTTTTCTAACTGTGAATATGTTGGTTAAGATCTGTCATATTTCTGCAAGATCTATCTTTTACTTGACAAGATCTATCTTTTACTATGTGATTGTCAGACTGTTACAAAGATTATTACACAAAGCATAGAAAAGCAAACACAGCGCCAAATCAATTTTAATAACATTTTCTCCTTATCTAATTATAAAATATGTTCAATGACAGTTTTAAAATTAAATAAAAAATTTACATGACATCTTAGCATACACTGGATAATTGAAAAGGAATGCTGGCTGAGTGAATTAGGTTATGAAAGCTAAGATGTCAAAAAGAGTTTTGACTTACAAAAGTGAAATCTGTTTTCAAGTTAGGAAGCATAGGGCAAAGGAAGCATAGATCTAGAAAAAGAAGGAACTTTACAGAATCACCTGGTACAGCCGGGTAAGGTAGAAGAAATTTTAAAACAAGAACAATGAACACTGAGATTCTATTTGCTTCTTGAATGTGAAAAGGTCACTCCACATTCACTAAGAATTTACAGGAGAAAAAAAAATCTCCTCACATAAAGGTGGGAGCATGACATTGATGAATGTTACTACCACTCAGAGAATTTAACTGAAGTTAACTGGCTGAGTGTATTCACAAGGGGTTGCCTCTAGTTTCATAAAGAATTTGACAAGCAGTCCTGGATTAAGGAACGCTATGTTGGAACCCCATGTTACTAGTAGAGGAACCCCAATGATACATCCAATCAAGGTGATCAATGAAGTTACTATGAAAAAAAATTGGCCTATTACTCATATATCTGAAAATGGTATATTCACTTATTTGTCTAAAATGAAACAAAATCGTAAATTACTAGAGGTCATTTTAAGATTAAACATCAAGATTCTAATTGATCATTTGTGACTAATACAACAACCATCTCTGTAGTTTTAAGAACAAGTTAACATTACTGTAATTTTGTCTAAAGTATTTTTATTTTAATACATATTTAAATTTGAATATCTGGAATTTAAATTTGCATTTTGTCTGAGGTGGAATGCTACTACAAATTTTACATAAGAGAATACAGTTAGCACCAATTCCCAATTTCCCTATTATGCTAATTCATATTCTTTCTAGTAAGTCTTGGATTTGGGCATGGTAATCCTGTAGACTTATTCTTTTAGAACATCCGTGTTTATTTTCTGCCACGAAATTTCCATAACTTCAGAGTAATTATGTTGATTTCTTTTATAAAAATTTTAGTTTGATTTAAGTTTGGATCCTTGCTGAGATTGAAATGAATTTATAGATCCATTTGGGAATAATGGCATTTTACCATATTGAACCATACAGTCCTGGAACAGATGAATGGAAAATTTACTCATTTTTCAATATATTTACTCCTTGTATTCAGTACTGTTCATGCAATAGTAAATGACAACTTTTGGAAATAAAAAAATTTTCCAATGAGATATAGCTAGTATGTAAAATACAATGATTTTGTATTCAAAAATTTTGTTACATATATATATTGTAATAATTTCTCTTATGCTTTGGGATGTATTCTATGATGCTGGTGGCTTTTTGAGGCACAGAGGTTGATAAATTTATAACTTATGAACAATGTTAACTGTTGGTAGAATAATGAAATGATATAACCTGTATGTTGATATGTTCTCTCCTCTTCCTCCTCTCCCCTTCCTTCTCCCTTCTCCCTTCTCTCTGTGTCTCTGTCTCTGTCCTTTGCTCTCCTTGTGTAATTTTTTGGATAAAACCCCAAGACTGATATCACTGGGCCATAGGGTTTAGTTTGAGGGACTCTCCAGACTACCTTCCATAATGGGTGATCCAGTTTACATGCCTACCAACAATGCAGCAGATTTCTCACCAGAAACCTTAAAATCAAGGAGGGCTTAGAATGTTTTAAGTACTGAAAGTAAATGCCTGCCAATCCAGAATACTCTATCCAGACAAGCTTTCTTTCAAAACTGAAAAGCAAATAAAACCTTCCATTATAAACTAAAACAATTTACCTCCACTGAGCCAGCACTATAGAATATACTCAGACATCCTGGATATAGAAGATTGACATGAACATGAAAGAAGTGGAGAACACAAATCCTTCCAGGTACGGAGATAAAGGTGAGGGGAACAGGAAGAGATACAAGACCAAAACTGGGGAAAAGATGACAGGGTCTACCACATCTTCCTCAGTTTGTAACACACAAGATTAATGGATTCAATTCTCCAAATAAAAGACAGAATAGAAAGTTGTAGCAAGAGGAAAAAAAGAAACCTAAAAAAAATTTAAAGGCAAGACTCAACCATCTGCTAGCTATAGAGAGGTACCTAACTGACAAACATATTTTTAAGGTGAAAAGTTAAAAAAAAATCCTCCAAACACATGGAACTTGTGAATAGATTTCGGTAGAGATAATCAGATCTGATAAAATGAATTTCACATCAAAATTGGTCAGAAGAGACAAAGAAGGTCACTTCATATTACTAAAGGGGGAATGCTCTGTCAGGAACACATTGGACAATTCTTAACATCTAAATATCAAATGCAGGAAAATCCAACTTTGTCAAACCAATACTACTGGACTTAACACACACACAGATCCAACCAACACCAGTGGACTTAAAGCACACACAGCTCCAAATGGAACAGTAGTTGGAGACTTCAACACCATACCCTTACCATTATGTACTGTGGTATTGCAAACAGTCGAGTCAGTGTGTCCTACTGTGTTTCATGGCCTGGTACTAACCTTGCACTTTTAAGAATGTAGACTTTCTTCCAAGAGAGTCTACTTTAATCAAAACCATTTCCTGAATGTGAGTACCCACCCTCTCCTTGCTCTAAGTGGTCTTGTTGTCAATCACTTCAAGAGGTCCCTTGCTCAAGTCTTCCTGAAGATTCAGTACCACACATTACTGTCAACACATTACTGTCAGCTGGAATGTGTTTTCTGTCACCCACAACATTTTTATGTCAGTTCCGTGTGAACTGAGCCTTTATCAAGAATCATGGTTACAAACGTTGATTTGAGGAGCAGCAACAAAATTGCCATGTACGTCTCTTACTCCCATCATAATTGAAGCAATGGAATTTGGGCTGTCTCCCGGGTCTTAGCATCCTCAACACATCATGCTTATCCCCTTCACATTACTAGCATCTGGATGTGATGGTTCTCTGTGCTGATAACCCTCGCTACTGAGGAGATGGCGATCAGGCATCCTGGTGCAAGGCCAAACTGGGGTAAACTCTTATGAGATCCCATCATAACTAATAAAAAGCTGGGAAGAACAGGCTGAGGGCCTGGCTGAAGTAGCAGTGTGCCTTGTTGGCCAAAAATATTTCAAGCAATTTTTGTCCTTACTTGTAATAATTACTGGCTCAAATGCATCCTTTACCTATGACAGTAAAAATCATTCTCCAAAGAAAAAATATATTCACTCAATGCTATATTTTACTACAATCACTGATTTTTAAAATCAAGTGAACTCTCACTTCAAGATCCTACTAATAGCATGTGGCTAATGCTTCAAAAAACAAGTGTCATTTTCTTCCATTCTTGAGTCCTTAAGGACAGGACAAACTGGAGTTTCATTAGAAATTTGTCCTGGAATGCAGAAACCGCCTACAAACCCCAACAAAAATATTTAATACATACATTAAATTCATGTTATTTTTACTACCTTTTCTTTTTTTTTTGTCGGTCATGGGGCTTGAACTCTGGGCCTGGGCGCTGTCCCTCAGCTCTTCAGCTCAAGGCGAGCGCTCTACCACTTGAGCTACAGCGCCACTTCCGGTTTTCTAGTGGTTTATTAGAGATAGGAGTCTCACGGTCTTTCCTGCCCGGGCTGGCTTTGAACCACAATTCTCAGATCTCAGCCTCCTGAGTAGCTAGGATTATAGGCGTGAGCCACCGGCGCCCGGCTTACTACCTTTTCTATATGCACTAATTGTACAAAGGGGTCTTACTGTGACATTTCCATACAGGAATATAACATACTCTGATTACAGTTACCCCTTATCGCCCACCTCTCATGAGTAAGTAAAGCTATGTTCTCTCTGGCTTCCCAGGCAATTCTTATATGAGAAATGCAGTGTATTTATCCTTTAAAAATAAACTCCATCAGAGGATAAAAGTATTTGGAGACCCCGAACAATGGAGTGGGTTAAGGCTGACAGGTAGTGATCCTCCAAGTCGGGCTGGAAGGCCTGGTAACAGGCATCTTGTGGTGAGAAGTAGCAGCCAGCTGAGGCCAAGGCTGCCCCGCCTCGCTCCCCCGCCAGCCTCTTCCCAGCCTTGTTCGTGCTCCTGACAACCTCAGACACTGATGTTCCCTTGGACTCAGCCATCCTCTCTCACTTAGAAGCTCAATGTAACGGTCAGTGCTGGGAAACATAAAAGCCGAAAATAATCAAGAACCTAACTGTAGCTGCCCAGTGTTCCCCAGGGCCATTTCCTTTTATCTGTTTTTCCATTATTCTTTCTTTCAACTGGGATTCTTCCTTTAAACTACTTCCTGTCAGAGCTGCTTAGCCTCCATTTGCTTTCCCGGAAGCCCGGCAGCTCCACAGGGTCCTTCCAATCTGCTTTGGGCCTTTTCCTCTCTGCCAGCATCAGTGTCTGACAGAGACTTGGGGACTGGCTAGGGGCTGGCAGGGCAGAGCCCGGCACACCATATTCTTGTGTTATTTGTGCTTAATATATTGGCAGCCTCGTCTGAGGCTCTTGGCAGCATGTTTCTCTCTTCTCTTGGCACTGTTCCTTCCTTTTTGAATGCTCAGGGAAATTTATTTGGGAAGTTTTTAAAGAGTCCATTTTTAGACCAATGGATATACAAATCACCAGCTGACCCGATTCCATCAGGCAGCCAAGAAATGCAGTCTTTGTTGAAACTACTAATCACTGAAATGCACATAGACTTTGAGTCTGAGAAATAAAGTATGCTTGCAACTTTAATAATACTTCAGCAAACCCTTCCTGATAGCAGTCTTGTGGATGTGGCAAAACTTTTGTGAAATCCTCGGGCAGACTCTCTAAGGAGGAAAACACACAGCAAAAAGTAATGGATGTGGCAGTGCTGCCCGTAACCAAGGGGAGATGAGAGTGGTGCCAGGGCTTGCTGCGCTGGACTTCAGATCACTAAAAAAAACAAAGCGTTGCAAATCAACCAGAAACTAGTCTGGAACCATCACAGCACACACCGCAACCCTGTGTCTGACTTCTTGATTACAGACACAGTCTGCCAACATACTTGAGCAGGTTCTAATTCAATGACATCATACACTGAGTGCATTTAATTTATATGATCCCGTTACATTGCATACAAAAGCTTCTCCTCTGATTACCTCCGTCCATTAAATGGTTGCTGAGATTCACATCTCATTTGATGACTAGTTTAGACAAAGCACAGAAATCAGGGGGAATATCATCAAAATGGAAGCTGGTATGTATTTTATTGCATTTCTACCTACTTCAGGCTAAATGACAGCAACCCTCCAACCTACACCTAGACCAAAAGTACTTAGATTATGTTCTGTCAAAAAAATCTACATTGCTCTTTAATATGGATTTAAAACCTACAAAATCATAATGTATGAAGAATAAAATTTATCTCTTATATATGTGTCATTGATTTTCTACTTCAATTCTTCTATATGTAATTCTGAAAAAATATGACTTGAAAAATAAGACTTAAAAAAAATGTGTGGAGAGTTTGTATCTTTTCCCAAGTATAAATACAATGAACCCATCATAAGAATTAAAATCAGAATTGGACAGCTGTGGCTCACATTTCCTACCTAGTAGGCAATACTGATTCAAAGCCAGCCAGGGAAGACTCCTCCAAGTGACCATGAGAAAGCATGGATGCAGCAAGTGCAAGGCCCCGAGTTTTGTTTTGCCCTGGCAAAACAAAGAAATCAGTGAGGTGCGCCCTCGCGTTCTGGGCGCCTGAGAAACCCTGAGTCCTGATGTGTCCCACGGTGACAGGAGCGGTCCCGGAGCCTCGGCACTGCCGGTCCCCGGGCAGTCTCTCCACTGCTGCCGGGCTCCGGCCTCGGGCCCGCGGGCCCGGGCAGTCTCTCCAGCGCGCCGGGCCCCGGCCTCGGGCCCGCGTGTCTGCGCTCTCCGCGCAGCCCTCGCTTTGGATTTCGCTCCGCTCGGGACATGGCGTGTCATGTGTGTCGTGCTGTGCGTGTTGTGTCGTGCGCCGCGCGCGTGTAGCTCCCGGCCATTTCCTGGGTGGAGGGTGCGGTCGCGCGCGGGGTTTGCCACGCGGACGCCGCTTGCTCACCTTCGTCCTCCGGTGCGAGGCCACGGAGGCCACGGCGGTCACTCCGGCCACGTTGGTCACTCCGGCCACGTTGGTCACCCAGGCCATGGCGGTCACTTCTCACCACTCAGGCCACGGCGGTCACTCCTCACCACTCACACCACGGTGGTCACTCAGACCACAAGGGTCACTCAGGCCATGGCAGTCACTCCTCACCACTCAGGTCACGATGGTCACTCAGACCACGGTGGTCACTCAGACCACAAGGGTCACTCAGGCCACCACAGCGGTCACTCAGACCACCACAGCGGTCACTCAGACCACGGTGGTCACTCAGGCCACGGTGGTCACTCAGGCCATGGCGGTCACTCAGGCCACAGTGGTCACTCAGGCCACAGCAGTCACTCAGGCCATGGTGGTCACTCAGGCCACAGTGGTCACTCAGGCCACAGCAGTCATTCAGGCCACGGTGGTCACTCAGGCCACCACAGCGGTCACTCAGACCATGGTGGTCACTCAGGCCACAGCAGTCACTCAGGCCACCACAGCAGTCACTCAGACCACGGTGGTCACTCAGACCACGGCAGTCACTCAGGCCACCACAACGGTCACTCAGACCACGGCAGTCACTCAGGCCACCACAACGGTCAGACCACGGCAGTCACTCAGGCCACCACAGCGGTCACTCAGACCACGGTGGTCACTCAGACCATGGTGGTCACTCAGGCCATGGCGGTCACTCAGGCCACGGCGGTCACTCAGGCCATGGTGGTCACTCAGGCCACAGTGGTCACTCAGGCCACAGCGGTCACTCAGGCCACGGTGGTCACTCAGACCACGGCAGTCACTCAGGCCACCACAGTGGTCACTCAGACCATGGTGGTCACTCAGGCCACAGCGGTCACTCAGACCACGATGGTCACTCAGGTCACCACAGCGGTCACTCAGACCATGGTGGTCACTCAGGCCACGGCAGTCACTCAGGCCATGGCGGTCACTCCGCACCACTCAGGCTGGACGAAGGAAGCCCTGCGTGTGGGTAGATAGCAGTCATAAGGCCTCTCCAAATCAGGCTTCAAGAACACACATCCTTAGTGGCAGAGGCAGCGGGCAGGGCCCTGCGGAAGCCTGAACTCCAGCCTGGTTCCCACAAGGACTGGGGGAGATGCCTATCACCTGCTAAAAGCTTTCTGTAGGTAATGACTCTTACTTATCTTTCATTTGTAAATGCTCTCAAGAATTCATATTAACAGGCTGAAAAGTAGATTATTTCCTAATTACTTTAATTGTTGCTTTACTTTTTCCTATTTTCTCTCTCGCTGAGTGTTCTGATGATGGAGAAACTGGGCTACCAAACAGCTTCTAACCCTGTATTTTCCAATCTTCATTTCAAGTATCATCTCATAAGTACCTTCACAGGGTAGGGTGGAAAATAAAAGAACTCAGACTGCCAGGCACTGACCAATGGAAGCAAATGACAGATGAGATGGTAGCACAGGATTCACCTTTGGAGTGAAAATGATGTGGCTTTGCCTCCTAAAAGCGCACACTCTAGAAAGTATGAACATGTCTGTTAATAGGCATGACCTCCCACTGGCCCTGGCAGATTTACTGAAGAGCAAAATATGCTAATTTGCCCAGTGTCTCTAGCAGAGTTCCAGGCTCTGGGGCAAGGCCTGAATTACAGTCAGCTATTGGTTGGTTGTGGTGGAGCCGACTGTGCGGTATGATTACTGATGAACTTGAGAGGCGGAAGAGTAGAAAGCCAAAGCTAAAGCAGACAAACCCAGGCCTCCTCGGCACGGTGCACAGGTGCATGGGTGCACGGATGGCTCCACACCTGCACGTCCTGGGAGCAGGTGCTCACACGAGGGCTGCGGCTGGCTAGGGCTGGATTTGGGGGCACGTTCCTTGCGGCCAAAGCGCAACCCAGGTATAACGTATTCAAGGAACTGACAACGCGTACGGCACAAAGCAGACATTCGTGTTAAATTTTGTGATTCCTGTAAAAGAGAAGCCAACGTCGTCTCAGACATAGTCACACTCAAAATCAAGTAGCCAATTTTGCAGGCTAACTTCCATCCTCAGGCCTGCCCTGAGAACTGTGCTCAGGATGCACAGCGGCAAAGGTCTGCTTCATTTTGGTCCTGATGAATAGAATGAGTTGTCATAACAAACTGCTATCCTCCAGGACAGATTTTGAAAGAAAAACAAAGTCAATAGGCAGAATGTCAGTGATCCTTGGTTCGTGGTAAGTAAAGATCAACACCCTTTATGCATGGACTTGTTCTGCCCGGAACAACATTCCCAGCCAGGTGATCTGTGCATTTAAGACAGTTTCTTCCCATAAGAAAAACAGCAACAATGCCCCGCGCCCATCTATCCCATGCAGCTACACACTCTGCATCTAGAGGCGTCTGAAACAGCCAGAGGGGCAAGTAAAATGTGAAGAAAGACTGATTTCTTCTTTTTGGCTTACATCTTACATTCTGGATAAGAAATCTGAATTGAATATTTAGCATGATTGTTAAGTTGTCTTAAGTCACTTCAATATCTTACATGAACTATATATAATAGTTTGCTTCAATAATACAACAAACTGTCAGAGCTTGTAGATTTATATGTAGTAAATATTTACATATAACTTAAATGTATTTCATTAGTCCTGAGATAAAAATAATACTTGGTTTTGTTCAGTATGTCACAGGTGGTGCTCACTAAGGTTAAATTCCAGGCTCAGTAATCTATGCTATCTCCGTGTTGTCTCAGTCAGTATGCTCAGTCAGGAATGCTCTTGCATTCCTGAGTCCAGGGTCATTCTAAAGCCTGTGGTCAGAATGAACAGCTCTGCTGGGCATGTGATGGCAGGACAGAGAAGAAAAAGAGGCCAGGGTTGCCTGGGATCTTTATACAGGGCTTCCTCCCTCAGGTAAACATTGGTGAAGCTGTAACCTGAAAGCCACCCCTCTGGCCCATGACTAGAGATTCCATTAACTCAACCTGGAGAGCACCCGTCCTGTCTGAGGCTTCAAGTGCCAGGTGTCTCCACTGGAAAGCAGCCCCACAAACCCTCAGTACGGAACCAGCTCCTCCCACCAATTCTGATCCTGCCAGAAACAGGGAGGGGAAAAGCTTTGTTGTCTCTGCAGCCCCTGAAAACAACCAACCAGCCAACAGAATCATCTTGGGTAGGCCTAGAGGTCAGTTAATGAGAGACAGATAGACAGAGAGGGTGAGGGAGAGGGAGAAGGAGGGGGAGAGGGAGGGGGAGAGGAAGAGGGCACGTAAAAAGATAAGACTCTGACCTGCCTGAAGACACAGAAAGACTCCAGAACCACGGACTTGTCTCTCTTCTGGTGGAGGAAAATTATTACTACTACTAATATATTTAATATCATCATTGCTATGACTGACGACTTGAGATGTGTCATTTTATTATTTTTTTCTACCCACTTTAATTTCTGTTTCCTTTCATTATTTTAAAGAAATTATTAGGAGATCATTTTATTTAACATATATATGACTATCTATATCATATACATCATTTATTCAAGATATAGATACAGATGCCATTTTCTTCTGAGACCTGCTTCTTGGCTCGCATTACCCCCTTCTCCCTGCATTTGCATGTAAGTCTTTCTGCTGGGCAAGTCTGTGTCCTAAGCTTTTCTTAGGAAAATGGATTTTTTTAAATAATCAGTGCTACTGGATTAGAATCTCCAGTGACCTACTTTCCCTCACCAACTTCTCTGGGGCCCTGTACCCAAGCATAAGTTCTGTTCCAGAACTATGCCTCTGGGGGCACGGTTCAGCCCACTGGGCTCTGCTCATCTGTCTCTACGGCAGCAGGGCCAGCATCAGAACTCTTGAGATCTTCCCTGGGTACGCAAACCTCCTCCACCCAGGTTCACAAGAACACTGTTGCTCAGAACACTCACGAGGCATGCGAGCTACGCAGGCCCGTTGTTTAAGTGGCCAGGCCACTCCCACCTCACTGTGATGTATGTATGTGTGTGTACATGCACACACTTATCCCATGTGAAGGTGTGTGTGACCATGTGTATGCACATACAGATGAGCGTATGCATGGGTAAGCGGAGGGTGCATTCATGTGTGCCTGTTTCTATCTTTGTTCCTGTACTCACATGCCAATTGTTTACTCCTTCATGTACATCTGATTTAGCATCTTGATCAGCTTAAAGAACCTATTTTTGTCTTTAAAGAGCAAGTCAGCTGAAGACAAGTGCTCTCAATCTGTGTTTAATACCAGAAAATGTGTTTTCCACTTCGAATTTAAGGAGAGTTTTGACACGAGAGTATTCTTAGTTTAGAGATTTCTGTTTTTGCTTTTGTCTCAGCAGTTTGAAGAAGCTCCTCCAGTATTTTCTGGGTTCCACTTTTTCTATCACATGGACCCGGGAATACTCCAGTCTTCTTTCCTACTGATGTAGTAACTTTCCATCTTGCTTGTTTTGGCAATCTTTGCTTTGGATGTCTAGCGTTGCCCAGAAGGTGCTAGGTGAGTCTTCACTTTTCACTTCTCTGGGACAGGTTTCCTGGATTGTGGAGGGGACATATGCTGACATTTTTAACCATCTGTGGAAGTTCTTATCACTTGTGCCTCTGCTTCTCTCTTTGTGAAATGCAGGGCAGCCGTGGTGAGTGCTGATGTGGTGCCCAGCTGGCTGACACTCTTTCTCTCTTGGTTTCCCTGCAGTTTTCAGATAGGATGGCGCCTAGTGATCTGCCTCCAGGTTCGATCTTCCTCTGCCATCTTCAGCGTTCTGCTGCAGGCCTCCAGAGCAGCGTTCGTTATGAACACTGGACATTATTCCTCTGCCGCTTTCCTTTCCATGCTCGCTATTCCTCTTATTAAAATTCTCTTCCTATTCCCTCATAAAGACCATCTACTTTAGTGCTTGGGACATATTTATAAGTGTTCCTTAGATGATTTCTTTTGCTCAGTCAACATCTGCAGGCTTTGACTGGCTGCTTTTAGTGTGATAAGGGCAAACACAGGGCTGTTTCTTTGAATGTGTAATTAGGTTCCGTGGATCTGAATCTAAATCGGATACTGCAGAAATTCTCAATCTTGTTGTGTTCTTTTAGAGATATGTCTTGTTTTTATTCTATTCTGTAGTGAAAATGCTTGGATTAAAACAGAAACTCGCACATACAGGACATCGACATGCGGCTGGCACCATGTCTGCCTGCAGCCTGCCCCAGCTGGAGCCCCAGGATCTCCCCGGGACAACTGTGTCTATCTGAGTGGGAAGTGCACAGGGGCCTTCTGACTCAAAGTGGCGTCGCATGAATTGTATTCTGCTACTGCTCTTCAAATTCCACTTGCTGGTCCAGCTCTGACCTCTGCCTTTGCTACTTCCAACTGGTCGGGAAAGAGGGTCTTCCCCTCTGCAGGAGCGGGGGTTGGGGTGACATAGGCACAAAATCCCAATAGATAGCTATTAGTCTATTCCCATCTCTATCTACAGAAAACATATTCCTAGTAATCACTTTCTAGATGAGTTGCTGAAACACTTCACCTTCTATTACCAGAAGTCTCTTGATCTTCAGTTTGATTATTTATGCTAGGAATAGAAAAAAACAAAAACAAAATCAAAACAAGAGAGCCCTTCACAAATGGGACACTACTAGGAGCTGCCTACAGGAAAGCAGAAGTAGACCCAGCGAGGACGCTGCTAGTTTAATCTCTGTTGTCTTCTTCTCCCTGTTCCCAGGGACTACAAAGTACAGAACAGATCAGTTGAATAAATACACACATAATATATATATATGGTACATATATTGCACACACACACGCATTGTAATTTTCTGCCACAAGCCTGTACTTGTGTATTTTATGCCCATGGTGGTCATAAACACCTTTAATTTAAAGTGGTCCCAATATAAGATGCAAGTAGATACCCAGAAGGCCCAAACTGTTTCCCAAATGATAACATTTTGGGCTTTTATCTGTTTTGAAGGTGAGACCGGACCTCATACTTGGCCTCTGCCACTTTTGCTCACCGGCTAGCACTCTACCATGGGGCCCTGCTGCCCACCCGACACGCAACATTGTCAACTGAGGTCTTATATGACAAAGCCAAATCACACATGGGAACCAAGGCATCATGCCCAAGAACAAGAAAGAAGAAAACCACCTTAAAAAACTTGAAACCTGAAAAGATTTAAAACTCCGTCCATGTGTTAACTCTCAGATGTCTAGGATCCAGCAACTGTCTTACTCTGATTAAGAAAATATTAACTTTGAAAAAGAACAAAAAGGAAGAACCTAATTAAAAAATGTCTGAGCAGATTTCTAATAGAACTAACTGGAAGTTCTACACATGAAAAATGCTAAAGAGGATATGAAGACTTGCACGTTGTGCTCCAGCCCATAAACACAGAGGAGCAAAAGCAGTAGACAAGATAGCAGTTCAAAATGAGTTATCCACAATGCCGCACGGAGGGCATGCTGGGAGGGAAACAAAAATATAAAACATTAAAGATGAAGGAAGGTCAGCATCTCTATTTGAATTTTTGGTGACACCTATATAGTACATTTGAAAGATATTTGAAGAGAAAAAAATTGTGGCAGTTTTTGACTGCTGGAAGGTACCGGCACGGGGTTGATGCTGACTCAGCATGGCGTCGTCTATGTTCATGCCACGTCACTGCCGATCACGGTGATCCCACTTCTCTATCCCTTGTGGTCAAGTGATTATTCATGAACATGAACACGAACATGAGGACTGAAGGAGCCTGAGACCAACACGCAGGGGAGCAGCTCAGCGTGCCTCCCTCCCTTCGGACGAGGCCATGCTGTACGACCCGCTGAGCCATGCGTGTGGAGACTGCTTCACCATCCACATCCAAATACCTACAGCAGCCCTGCATCTGCTTGTTTCAGTTCACTGACAATCTAGGGAGCTGGCAAATCAGAATAAGCTAGCCAATATAACCAGAAATTAAGAGGGAAATAAATCAGGGAAACAGAAGTGAATACCAGGACACAGACAGGAACAATCAAAACAGATGGATATTTAATGAAAGGCAAGTCCACAGTTAACTGTCTGTGGAAGAAGACAAATACAGGGACTCTACCCTCACACACGCCTTCCACCTGACTCTAAGATGAATGATAGATGGATTAATACTGCAGTGTTAAAAAGAAAAGTTTAGTTAATGCTTGCACAAAATTTATCAGACTAAAACTAAGGGTCAAAGGCTTGAAGCCCAGACATGTTTAAAAGAAAATTTGGCATACTGAATTTCAGAAAAACTTAAACTTCTTATAGCAAAAGCCACAAGAAAAAAAGCCAATTGACAAATATGGGAGCTAGAAAATGTATTATGCAGATGGCATTAGTTGTCCTAGAAAATGATTACTATTAATTTCCTGGAAGAGAAAATGTAAAGTACGGAAACTGGATCATGATGACTAACAGAAGTGAAATTCTAAACTTTTGAAACTTTTGAGATCAAATTCATTCATATTCAGATAAATCTAAATAAAAAACATATCACTTTATATCTGTCCGACTACAAATACAGGATATATTTCTGATGGCTACGTTTGGTAAAGAATTTTCAAGTACTTCTGATGACAATGGGAACTAATACCAAATGTTTCTAAAAAACATAATGTGGCAACATTTTGACCAGGCAAGGTGATGAATGCCTATAATACCAGGTGGATAGAAGTGGAGGCCAGAAAATGGAGACCAGAGCCAGCCCCAGCAAAATCAACGCAACACACTATAATACCAGGTGGATAGAAGTGGAGGCCAGAAAATGGAGACCAGAGCCAGCCCCAGCAAAATCAACGCAACACACTATTTGAAAACCAAAGCAAAAAAACAAACAAATAAACAAAAATCTGACTGAAGTGGTAGAGCACCTGCATAACATACTTGAAGCTTCAGCTCAGTACTACAACAAGAAAAATATTCTGGCAACAGCTAATAAAATTACAAATAACTATGTTCATATTTTTGACCAGGAAAATATGCGTTTCAAAATATCCCATGGAATTCAGAGGACTGGTATACAAAGGTAATCCTTACAGCTTTATCTAAGGTGGGAAAACGCCCAACACATACACAAACACGCTCATACACATTCATTATATATTACGAACCTTCACATAGAAGATCTCATGCATCACATGTACGTTATATAAGGAGAGAAGTTAACGCTTATGGATAATCCATCTAACTAAATCTCCATAAAATGAATTAATGAAACCATAATGATGAAAATGATTTTCTGTAGCATGGGTCTTTTTTGTAAAATAAACCACAACAAAACTGAGGCCCAAGTATCTGGCATCTTACTTGTGAAGGAGGTGAACTCAGCCCTCTGGAGAGGCCTCTCTGAGCAGAAAGGGAAACCTCAAGGAGGAATCTGACGGTAGTCCAGAGCTGCGACACCAGCGTGTCTGAGCTTGTTTTATCCTTCTACTTCCCATAGACACCTGAGACAATTGGCCTAGCAAGAAGTAGGGTTTGTTTTATTGGTGGTTTTGGAGGGTTCCATCCATAGTTAGTTGCCCAATTGCTTTGGGTTGAACACATGATGGAGTAAAACTGCTTACATAGCTGCTGAGAGGAAGAAGAGGAGGAACAGAAGGGGGAGGGGAGGAGGAAGAAGAGAGGAAGCAGGAAGAGGAGGGACAGAGGAGGAGGAGGGGGAAGAGGAGGAAGAACAAACCTTCTTCCAGCACACTCTACCCAACTGGCTGAAACATCTAACAATATCAGGAAGGAATCAATAGATTCTCCTTTGCTAGTTTGGGTTTCTGTGATCTATTTCGGAAGCTAGAGGAAGAATATAAACTGGGGCACCAACCCAAGAATGCACATGCACACGTACCACCCCAGCTACTTACTGTTATGTAATTATTATGCAGGCACATAGAAATATAATAAATATTACTTAAATTCGATAAAGGATAATAAATAAAATCAAGCCGGGTGTTGGTGGCTCATGCTTGTAATCTTAGCTACTCGGGAGGCTGAGATCTGAGGGTCATGGTTCAAAGCCAGCCCAGGCAGGAAAGTCTGTGAGACTCTTATCTCAAATAAACCACCATGAAATCAGAAGTGGTGCTGTGGCTCAGAGTGGTAGAGTGCTAGCCTTGAGCTGAAGAGCGCAGGGACAGGTCTAAGCCCAGAGTTCAAACCCCATGAATGACAAAAAAAAAACCAAATTATCCAGTCATCACTTATTAATTTTCTATTATAAAACCTCAGTTTTATTACAATTAGTAATATATAACATATATATATATGATATATATATATATATATATATATATGAAACAACAGAAAATACACTAAGATGACACACCATTAGGAAGTACAGACATCCTCAACTACTGATCTGGTGTTTTCCACTTAATTGTGTGTGTGTGTGTGTGTGTGTATCTGTCTGTCTGTGTGCTGGGAAACAGGACACAGCAGCTACTAGGAGGGTAGTGGTAGGAAGACTGTGAATTCAAGGCCAGCCTGAGTAAAGGGAGACCCTATCTGAAAAACAATGAAACACCAAGGCTGGGGGCACAGATCAATTGGTAGAGCACTTGCCTTAAATGTGGAAGGCCCTGGATTCCATACCTAATATGGCAAATGATGATGATGATGACGACAGTGATAATGATGTTTGGTCTTCATGGCCATTACTATTAGACCTAGTGTTGTACATCCGAGATAATTCAGACAGACAATCCTTATTTCCTGGACTTAAATTTCTACACTTTAGATGGATGTGTCAGAGAGTATGCATATATGAAATATTTCAATAGACCTTTCCAAATTGAGACTTGTAACTTTTTTATTCTTCAGTCCATTTCACATTAAAATATCTTGCCTCATGGCCAATACCTTGTATATTACTATTCACCACTGACAGTTTCAGAGATGGAAAATGGGTTCTTTTTTGTTATATTTGGATTTCCTAGATTATTAATAAATTGGACTTCACCACAGTAATTTCTGAATTATTTGCTTATATCACTATCCAGTTTGAATGGAGTCTTTTTCTGATTTCTTGAAAATTTCCAAAAAAGCATTAATCATTTACGGTCACATTATAAATATTCTTCCCAGTTTGCAATTTGCCTTTCATTCATGCTGATAATTTTCTAATGCTCTTCAAACTTAGCTTTTCAATTGCAAGCACCTCACTTGGTAGCTCATGCTGAGAAATCTCAATTCAAAAATTTCAGTCAGCCTCTCCCTGACCCTCCCTTCCTTTCCCTGCCTGTCTGTTGTATGTGTCTTCTTATTTGCGAATTGAATTCATTTTTTAAATTATATTAATACTTGTGGATTTCTATGGCAAAGCTGAGGACATCACTTGTGACTTACTTTCCAGTGTTATTGCTGGTGGTGAAGATGTGTCACAGGGGCCTCTTTAAAGCCTGCTCCACAGAATTGGCACCCAGGTCCTGCAGTCTTGTGTATAAAACAGACCTGTTTTGCATACTTCTTGCTGACTTACGCAAAAACACAACTTGGTCCCTTTGGTCTTTGCCTCATGTGCAGTTCATCCTCTGAGTTTTTAACCTCACCACAGATTATCAGGAGCTAAGATTCTCAACAGCAATTCTGATTCTTTAATAAGAAGTTATCATTATCAAATCTGTGGCTAACAGCCATCCTGAAGCTTCTTCTGGAAGAATCTGTGCTTTTCCCGCTTCTTTCCAGAACCATTTCTGACAGCAGGTCTGGCAGCCCCTGAGACAGAGCTGACACCCTGTCTGGTGCTCAAGGGTGGCCACCGCCCCAAGACCTGCCACATGTTCAGTCTGTCTCCTGGATGACTGCCTTTCCACAGTGCCGCCTGGCACACGCACACAGGCCTGCTGCGGCGACCCTTCTGAACACGTGATTCCTGTCACTTGCCACCTTTTCAACGCAGCCTTCCTGAGGTGATCTCCCTCATCCAGCACACTCAAGCCACTCGCCTCTCAGGCCGCCAGTCCTCCTCAAGGCTTCCTCTATCAAGACACCTGGCCTCATGCTTTAGGACCTCCTCCTTATTGATCTCCTTTTGTCACTTGCCATTAGGCTTCTCGGGCAAGAGACTCCAATGAAAGTTCTTAGGAAGCTAAAGGTCACAGCAAGATAGTGGACTCTTAAAGTCAAAAAGGATTAAAAAGCCTACTTCCTCAAGAACATGGAGTGTCAGGTGTTGCAGTTTCCTTAATATGGTTTCTTTGGCTGGGCGCTGGTGGCT
Source organism: Dipodomys ordii (assembly GCF_000151885.1). Taxonomy (NCBI): domain Eukaryota; kingdom Metazoa; phylum Chordata; class Mammalia; order Rodentia; family Heteromyidae; genus Dipodomys; species Dipodomys ordii. The sequence goes on along the minus strand of NW_012267293.1, from coordinate 2,469,555 downwards.
CACCACTGTAATCCTAGCTACTCAGGAGGCTGAGATCTGAGGATTGCAGTTCAAAGCCAGCCTGGGCAGGAAAGTCCATGAGACTCTTATCTCCAATAAGCCACCAGAAAACTGTAAGCGGTGCTGTGGCTCAACTGGTAGAGTGCTAGTCTTGAGCTCAAGAGTTGAGGGACAGTGCCCAGGCCCAGAGTTCAAGGCCCATGACAAACAAAACAAAACAAAAACAAACAAACAAAAAACCATGGTTTCTTTGGTTTATTGTCTGAAAGGAAAAATGCTGTGCTTGTTTAATTTTTAGCTTTGTAAAGATTGCATACTATATTAGCCTGCCATGCTAGAAGAAGTATGTCATTAACTTCAGTTCCCATCCACACTTTGAACAGAGAGGAGGAAAGGGAGAAGGAGCAGAGCAGGTGCACAGGGAAGAGGAAGAGAGGAATAACAGAACGGGCTGTAGCGTGGAAAGTAAGTAAGATAGCCTCAGGACTTCCAGGAGATAAGTTTGGTTTGTGAACAGACGTTTTGTAATTTTGTAGCATTGTTTTAAATATGCCCTAATCCCGTTCCTCGGGGCCTCCTGGAGCACTGGAGCGCTCTGCCATCCAGGAAGCAGCCATAGTGACGGAGGGACACGAATAAAGCCTAAGCCACAGCCAACAAGGGAGCAAGTGAACCAGCACCAGGCCTCCCTCCCTACCCCCTCCCCCCGGAGCAGCGAGGATGCCACATCTGTCCTCCCCACGCTTCGCCCCTGAGACCCGACACACTCACTCCCACTCCACTCTCCTCCCGCACGCTTCGCCCCTGAGACCTGACACACTCACTCCCACTCCACTCTCCTCCCCCACGCTTCATCTGAGATGTTACACACTCACTCCCACTCCACTCTCCTCCCCCACGCTTCATCTGAGATGTTACACACTCACTCCCACTCCACTCTCCTCCCCCACGCTTTGTCATCTGTGAGACCTTACACACTCACTCCCACTCCACTCTCCTCCCCCACGCTTCGCCCATGAGACCTTACACATTCACTCCCACTCCACTCTCCTCCCCCACGCTTCATCTGAGATGTTACACACTCACTCCCACTCCACTCTCCTCCCCCACGCTTTGTCCCTGAGACCTTACACACTCACTCCCACTCCACTCTCCTCCCCCACGCTTCGTCCCTGAGACCTTACACACTCACTCCCACTCCACTCTCCACACCCCCCAAGTCCCCTTGCTCCAGGCAGCATGTGGCTTGCAGCATCTTTTTGTGTATGTACAGGATCTGGAGCTGATGCTCAGAGCCCGGGCACTGTCCTTGAGGTTTTGTCTGCTCAAGGCTAGCACTCTACCGCTTCCACAGCTCTGCTTCCAGCTCTTTGGGGGTTAATTGGAATTAAGAACCTCCTGGACGTTCCTGCCCCTGCTTTCTTGGACCCTCAATCCTCGGATCTCAGCCTCCTGAGCCACTGGGACCCCACCTTCTCTGAAGTATTTTAACCATCCAGAGGGCGGTTTTCTCTGAAGGACATTTACCTTCTTGAGGACACCAACTAACTTTGGCCATCTTTGAATCATCTCCACACTGAGTTCAGAGCCTAAAACCTATTTGGTAATTGACATGAGTTGACCTTGGCTCTCTTCAGTTAATCCCCAATGCCTCTAACGCATATTCTCTGCAAGTTCCCTGCACAAAGTTACCATCAAAAGATGTGAAATGGTGCAAAGTCCTTTATACCCAAGGCAACACGAACCCTGGACACGACTCACAGTCTCTCCACCAGAGCCCTGGGACCACTTTCCGAGGACTTGCTTGATTCCGTCTCTACTGACTCCAACCTGGGAGATCCCCAGAGGGGCAGCGACAATCAATGAAGCCCGGTCAGCCATGAGGCACACCACTGGTGCTCTATTTCTCAATCTGCCGCTCTGTCATTAGGGAAAAAGCGCACCAAGGCCGGGCCACTCCGTATTACTGTTGACGACGCAGAGATAGCACACTCATGGCCGTTCACCCCAGGAAGGGTCCGTCCCGCCATGCTGGAGGTTTCCAACCTGAAGTCAGAGAGTCTGGGCTAAAACCAAGTCTCTGGGGCTGCAGGCCCTTGTGAAGGCTCTCAGGGTCAATCTGTCCTCTGGCCTTGTCCAGCTGGGAAAGCGTCTCAGCATCCCCTGCCTCTCGGTCCCCTCCCCCTCAGAGCCACCCCACTAGCAGGCCCGTGCTCTCCTTTCCCTCTCATGATTGTTTGGCTGTCACACGTGGGTGAACCAGCAGGGCAGGATGAGGGGATTAGCACCGTCAGTCCCATCTGCCACGCCCATGTCCTCTGGCCACCCATCACACCTGCAGGCTGCAAGGACTCTGACGTGAGCACCAGAGGCCGAGCCTGGTGCCTGCCACCCCGTTTCCTCCGCAGCTGGTGGAGTGCTCACCCCGGCCGTGGCGACAAGCCTGACATGTGCTCAACAGGCCAGCCAGTCAGCCCCTGCCTCCAGACATGGAGAGGTCTCAATGACAAAACCCAATGACATCACCTTTGTATATCCAAGTCATTCTCCCCCAGAGGGAGGGCAGAAGCCACGTGGCCAGCCCCCTGGGCCCCTCTCTCTCCCACGCACTCCCCCAGAGGAGGACACGTTGAGCTGTGCACTTCTGCTGCCGATTCAGGCTCCACAGCCCGGTGCTCACCCAGAGGTGCTCTGCCCTCTCCTGGCTCTGGCAGAGGCTTCTGTCCCGTGGGGCTTCCTTGGTGCTCCCTGCTCGCTCGCTGTCCTCACCCCCTCCCCCCGCCCAGCTCTGTTAGTTTTGTTCCCAGAGCAGCTATCAGAACAAATGTGTCAGCACTTCCTCACAGATGGCTGCCTTCAGCAGTGAGCAAAGGTCCTTAACAGATCAGCACTTGTGGAGATGCCCATGCACCTCTCAGCCCAGGCGGGCTGCACTGTGAAATGCAGGCCAAGGAGAAGCAACGGCAGCTCTGAGTCTACCAAGCGCGGCAAAAGGAGAGGGCCTGACACAAGGGCCCAGAACCAACAGGCACGGCTGGGCCTGGCTCTGGTGAATGCAGCCCAGGAAACAGTGTTGTGAAGCCTGCCGCTCCTCACACCTGCCCCAACACAATGTCCCAACTAAGCGAGGCCATTCCATCCCTCTCAAAATGGCTATGTCCTGGGGAAGATCTCCAGATTCGTCCGAGTTGAAATCATGGGAGAAGAGCTGATTTTAATGTCTGGGGGAAGATTTTTATAAAGTTTCCACTAATGGTGGTCAAGTACCCAAGAACTCTTATTCTGATGTTTCTTAGATATAAAGCTGCCAGGTCTGCTTAAGCTGGAGCTGGGGAAAAAAGGCCTGTGGTTCTCAACAGGGTGCCAAAACACTGGCAACGTGTGCTTCCTTTTGTGGAGTCACAAGCAGCAGAATATACTGCCTTTTTAGTGGACTGGACTGATGGGTACTGATACACTGAAACATACAGACCAGACTTCTATCAGATAGACCTTTAGGAGAGTGTCTGAGCTAGAGTCTATTGCTTTTAGGAAACATAAAGCATTTTGATGGAAATTAGTATCATGAACTCATACTGAAATATAATCATCACAGTGGCTTAAGGACCATGTATTTCATTTGGTGTTAGACTTTTACAAGACAAAAACACTGAACCTAGTTTCACAAAATCAGGACGCCAACAGCGGTATCTTTCATGACATACCTGCACCCAATTCAGGGTCACACACTTGTGTCATTGTGTATTTGCAACTTTGCTATTTGTATGTAAGAATCATCTCATTTATGTTTCACTTTCACCCGTCAAAAGTGGAGCCTATTAAATTGAAGCTGCATTTTCTTGTAAACTTAAGTGAGTGTAAGTTTCTAAACATATTATCTTGTCTCATTATTTCATTCTTTCATTTAAGGTATTCTCAGTCATGAGAATAAAGTGCATTTGATTTTCTTATAAATTACTTTCATTTTATTTCTCACATATTTCAAAGACTGGATATTCTTTTACTTATGTGTGAATACAAGTTATAGTACCTATGCATTTTTTCAAGATTATAGATTACTATATCATCTTGAAAATATCATCTTAGGCAAGAGATAAATAATAACATAAGCTGCAGGAAATTTGGAATTTGGATTTGTTTTCCAAATCTTGTTAAATACTTAACCGTTAACTGGTACTCATCTCTTTACCCAATGTGAGCACTATGGCAAAGAGATAAAACATGAAATACAGATATTCTTGTTTTCAATGATTTATAAATTGGTTATGGTTCCCATTGATTGAGTCTTATTTTAAAAATTAGTTCTAAATGCAAGGGATTAAAGGCTGTTTCAAAATAATAATAAATTTAACTATTCAGGTTTAAATTCATGACTGATATAGAACTCAATTTGTTTTGGACAACACATCATTACACTGCCCATTGAAAACTTATTTTGAAGAAATTACAGGCTTATAGAATAGTTACAAATATCACATAGAGATTTTTTTTGACTAGCTTTTCCTCATATTAACATCTTAAAAACAGAATAATAAGAGCTAGGCTTATTAGCTAAAAGGCACATTCAAATCTATAATCATATGAAATAATTTTCCCTTGTATGCTATTTCTCACTTGCGTCTATTTCTTTTGCTTTATTGGGAAGCTCTGATCTTTAGCAGTTTGTGTATGATGCATCTGTTTTATAACTTACATACCACCCCTTCAGTGGCTACAACCCTGTGTTGAGCACGGTTAGCCCTGGGTTGGGCTTGGAAAACAACATCATCATATGTTAACTTGTCTTTTTTCTGACTGTGATCGCCTGTGTTGTTAATAAATCCCTGCATTGAAGTGTAAGGTGCACAGCAAGATGTTTACAAGGGACACTTTCACAGGAGATGAGGCATCCCACAATTTCAACATGTCATAGTCAAAATATTCTTCCCTTTAAACTGTCATTTATTTACCAGTGGGATGTTTTAAAATATAGTAATTGATTTTCTAGCATTTACAGCTATTCTGTTTCCTTATCACTTGATGTTTAGGTTAATTTCATTGTGCTCTAACGTATTTTTTATTCATAAGATGAAAGTCGGGTCAGTCTTCTGCAAAAGTCTCTATATACCAATGAAGTCAAAGTTATTACTTTTCAGATCCTTCATATGTGATCTAGTTTAATGTCTCTATGTAAGGAACATTAAGAAGGATTCACTAGAGGATCCCATTTTGAAGGGGCTGGTTCTTCTTTCCTCTAGTTGCTATCAAGCATTTTATGTTTAAAGTCATAATGATAAATGAATGCAAACTCAAGTACTGTATTTTGCCAATATTTAACACTGTGAAATGTCCTTCTATAAGTCCTATTAGCTCTTGTCCTGATGTCTACTTTGGCAGATTTCATTGAGGTAGTATTTGTTTTAATTACTTTTCCTTATTACCAAGCTTGATGTGACTTTAAATTTTAAGAGTGTCTCTTAAAACATTTGTTTAGAGGTGTTAAATCCTACCTGATAATCTAAACTTTAATTGCTTAATCTATTTGCATCAAAATTTGAATGCTTTTCTTCCATGTTCCTTTTTACTTTTTCCTTGCTTTCATTTCTCCATCTTGAGTAATTGATTTTGCTGGGCATCCATTCATCAGTTAAATCTAATATATGGCAATGCTTTTCCTGTGTCAAGGATACAAAATAAATTTTCCATATTTTGTGTTCTATAAATTGTGTCCCTTAACTCCATATATATACACACATATATATATGGAGTTAAGGGACACAATTTATATATATATATATGTGTGTGTGTGTGTGTATATATATACACACACACATATATACATACAGAGAGGGGGAGGGAGTAGAGTATAACATGGTTGCAGTTTCCTACATTGGACAACCCAAGAACTAACACTTCACTTTGGGGTCCTATGGTCTCTGTGGTGACTCCGCTCTGAGGTGTTAGGCCATAGCTGGGCCAGTGGGCGGGGCTAGGTGCCAGGGAGACTGGGCTTGATAAAGCCAGCTTTGGCATGCAGAGTTGTTTGCAAGAGTTTGTTTCCAAGGCCTCAAATCCAAAAGTCATGAGTGAAGACAGACTGTACTTATTCATAACAAACCGTTGGGAAAAATCTAAGTGTGATCCTGACACCCTGATTGGCTGCTTTGACAGAGAGGATTATCAATTCGTGGCTGAGATTAAGCCTTGGGGCCTTTAAGACTAAAAAAAAGTTTGTGGAGGATGCTCAAACTTTGGAAGACACAATGACTCTAGCATGATAGATGTGCAGAGAGGGAAATGACAGATAAATACTGTTTACTTATGGTAAGACAATGGATTATACATGCAATTGCTTTTCCTTGGTGTGTGTTGTATCTCTGTGTGTGTGCACACATGTGTGTACATATGTACCAGGTCAGCTTGATTTTGAATAATTTTTTATATTACTTGTACAAATGTCCTCTGATACCATATTCTATTAGTCTGCTTCTGAAATTTCTGCTTTATTCATAGTTTCTTGAAATTTTCTGATGTTTATTGTTCTTTTGACCCTTAGAACATCTGATATGTAAACATTCTGATGACATCTGCATATTTAAACTGTCACCCTCCTGAGTGAAATAGGACATTTTATCCCAGTGTTTCCAAGACTTTATCTTTGGTTTTTCAGCATTTTACTATGATGTATATAGGTGGTCTCCTTGAGTGACTGGAGTGTATAAATTTGCGTTATCAAAATCTGAGTTATTATTTTGGCATTTAGAAATTTTACCATTATTTATTTGGTTGACCCTGTACCACTTTATTCTGGTGCTGCAAATAACTGTAACTTAGAACTTTTGATGGGTCACTGGGCTGTTATTCAGTTTAACCATATTGAAGCACTTGTCTGATAATTTCAATATTTTTATTACCAGGTCTTGTATTTTTCAGTTTTATTCTCTCTGGGTTTTGTCTCTTATGGTGCATGTAATTTTTTTTTCTTAGAAGCTGGGGATTCTTATGCAAAAATGTCAAGTTTCTCTATGACATCCTCTTTCATAGGGATTTAGTTAGAATTAGTGCTGGTATTCAATACAAGGAAACAATGTATTCATGCATCAGAACTGGCTTGGTTCTCAATGGAAGAGTGGCTGTGAGTTCATGCCCATATGGTTCCGAGATAGCTGGGAATTTCCAATTCTGGGATCTTTGGATGTCATGTACCAACTCTGGTTCTGATCCATCTCTGGTTGTGGTACACCTAGTTTGAGTACATAGCTATAGGTTCTGATACGTCTGGTTTGAGGCAGTCTCTGGAAATTCTGATTCATTTCTGGTTTGGGTCAGTCTCTAAGAGTGAGTCCATCTTCCATTCAGGTCTGTCTGTGGGTTCCCATCAGTCAGTCATCACTGGCTTCGATCAATCTCCAGAGCTCGAGTTGCTCTCTGATCCAGGCCCATGTCTACGGGTTCTGCCCCACCCCTGCTCCGGGGTCTATATCGAGCAGCTGCAGTGCTTCTTGGGGTCCTTCTCAGCTCAGGAAAAATGTTGACAATTCTATCTGCTGTCTCATTCTCTGCAGCCACATTTGCTCAGTGTCGGTGATGCTGAAATAAAGCCAATGATCCAAAGCCAAAAGAAGTTTGGGAAGCCTTCCCATACTCTGTGCTTCCCCTAGCATCATGAGGTAGGCATTCCTCTGGGTCTGTCCCGTTTCTGTTTAGGTAAGTAGGAGTGGGCACATGATCTATACAAAAAGGTGCATCAATGCTGTCCCCCACCACAATAGATTTCTTTTCTCTGGGGGACCGGGGCCTGTCAAGTCCTGACATGTTTGCATCTTTCAAGTGCTTTCAAACAGATTTTTTTTTCTTGCTTGTATTTTATAGAGCTTTTCCATCATGGCCAGAGGTAGAACACTGGTTTGAATCACCTATTTATAAAAGCAGACTTCATATCACTTTGGGATTTGTGGCTTTTCCTTAGGAAGAATTAGAAACAGTCAGTGTTTTGCCTGTGTGCTTCCTTCAAGTGTGAGGCCACGTGATGACTCAGTCAACATGACTTTTTGCCCTGAATGATGGCACAAGAATAGGAGAGGCATAAATACATGATAGTGGGGTGGTTTCCTCAATTTTTTACTGTTTGCTGGCTCCCACTCTCTCCCTGTGCATTGTTGTCAATCGTTGTACTTCTCCTCCATGAGCACATCTCTAGGATGTGTCAATGGCACTTAACATAGAGTGAGTGACTTTCTACTTCCGGAGCACAAACAGTGAGCATGAGTTCAGCCAACCCCAACTAAACAAGTCTTGCTTGAGGACAGATGCCTCAGCAGTGGAAAAAGAAGTGAATATTCCTTCTCTCTCACTGCACAAGAAATTTGGCTCAAGATCAGTACATTGACGTACAACACAACAAGTATGCCAATAAATAAGACAACAGCACACTAGTGCCACACAAGGGAGCTCTTAAAATTGTCTAAGGCTTCTCATGGAAGGCCCTGCGTGGGCAAGGAGTTGGAGGCACTTAGGATTTTCTCCTCAGACGATAAAGAGAGAAAGGCTTAGTGATGTTACACATAAGGCCCATGTAGCAGGTAGGGATGTAAATAGGAAACAGCAGGAGATCCGCGTGGCCAACACACAATATGCTTAAAGAAAAGCGGGAGTGGATATGAAGGGAAAAGTGTGGGTCACAATGAGTGACCTTCTGCATGAGCGCATGTGTGAAAATGCAGATGCACATTCATGCATATACGTGCGAGTGTGTACAGGATATGCTCAGGTTTTCTTGTTTGTGGTTAGTGGAAAGTGAGTCCTGGGGATAAATTAAAGCCATGTATCAATAACGATGAAAACTCATTCCTATTCAATGTTACATTAGACCATCAGAGCAGGACAGAAAAAAATGGCAAGGTGGTCCAGACAATTATGGTCATCCAAGAAGACCTGGCAAATCAGCGGGAGAAGTTTTCAAAAATGATCTGATGTGAGATCAAGATAAAAAAAATACTATGCATCAATAGACACCAACTTAAAAACTACAGTGGTAAAATATGAACAATAACAAAACCAAAATATCTAGAGAAAGCAGTAGCTGATATTTATGAAGAAAGTCTACAAAGCTCCTAAGGCATAGATGTGTGACCACTTTGCTAGAGCTGAACTGCATGAACCGCATCTCACGATGGCAAAGGTGAGCAGGGCCCAGTGGTATGGCCTGTCTACGAGACAGCAGCTGGGCATGGCAGTTCACATCTGTCATCTCAGAGAGGCAGGAGGAGGATCACAAGGCTCCACAGCGATGTGCCTATAATCATTAAAATGACGTTTATTGAAATGACCTGCAAGAACTGGAAGCAAGAGGTCTTGCATTATTTTTTTCCTCCTTTTTATATTTCTATCTTAGATCTTTATATTCCTCCTTTTTATAGTTCTATACCTGTTATTGTGCATGTAAGTTCATCTGTTTTGGGGAGGGGAAGGGGAAGCACAGAAATGGAGGGACAAAGGGTGAACAAAAGCAGCAGTGACACTAGGCACTATGTTGAAAACGAACTCTACAACTTGTGGGAGAAGGGGGTCAGGAGGGAAAAATGAGAGAAAATAAGGGAAGCGGTGACATTGCTCAAAAAGAAAGATACTCATTACCTTATTTCTGTGACTGTAACCCCTCTGTACATCACCTTGGCAATAACAAAAAAATGCAAAAAGAAGCTAGAGATACGGTTCAAGAGGTAGAGAACATGCCAAGCAGGCACAACTTCCTGAGTCCAAACACAAGTACAACATAAAAGCAATAAAGAAAAAGGTAGTAAAATCAATGGGTCTCTAGAATTATTCCATAAATACAATGCCATCACAAGCAAAACTCAGCATCTCATAGAACTTGAATCACATGAATAGAGGAATGAGAGAATTAAGACTCTAGAGGTGAACATTTATACAAATATTAGTATATATGTTATGAGATGCATCCTATATAAACATGTCTACTGACACATACATATATATGTATATATTCATTCTCAAAGTTGAAGCAGAAGGAAGCCTCAAAAGATGTCTCCAGAACAATAAAACTTGCAAAACTTGACACAGCTTTAACCTCATTGAGATACTTCTACATGTATAGAAAGGCTAAGTTATGGGAAAGCTAAGCTAAAGAACTGAAGGAAATATTCTATATTGGTAAATATTAATAAAAAAGCTATCATTTCTTTTAAATAACCGGGTAAAGTTAAAACAGGAAAGTACGAAAAAGGAAATAAATACTTGATAGTGCCTGAACAGATCTTGAATTTTACTAACAGTACAGAATATGTAAGAGATTATTTCTACCCATTACACTGATAATATTTACAATTTTGTACTAGTCTGGAAAGTGTAAGTATAAAAAAAGTGGATTTTGTTTTTGTTTGTTTTTAGTTTTGTTTTTGCAGGTTCTGAGGCTTAAACTCAGGACTTGAGCACTGTCCTTGAGCCTCTTTGTGCTCAAGGTGAGCACAAGGTGAGCACTCTACCACTTGAGCCACTGCTTTACTTCTGGATTTTTCTAAGTAGGTTACTGGAGATAAGAGTCTCATGGACTTTTCTGCCTGGGCTGGCTTCAAACTGTAATCAATCTCTTGAGTGGCTAGGAGAACAGACATGAGCCGCCAGTGCCCAGCTAACACGTATTTTTACACACTCGTGGTTGACTTCTATCTAGTGCATAGAAAAAGAAAAGAATAACATAGTTTTAGAGTTCTCCCTAATCCTCTATCAGCCCAGAAACAAGAAGACGTAGGCCGAACAGCAGCAGGAGGTCAGCTTAGCTTGTATTTCTTACAATTTATTTGAATTAGCTAAACACAAGTTGGAACTACCCAGCTGAAACTGAAGGTAATTCTTTTTGGTCTTAAATATGATACAGTTTCCATAGAAACTGTTTTTTTTTAAAAGAAATCCTTGTAAGAGCACCTGTGTCAGCGAGCATGCCTCTGAAGACGTCAGGCCTGCCATGCAGGGTGCTCCATCTCCGCCCTTCATTCTTACGATTCACCTAAGAAACTAGAACTAACTAATATCTGTCTCATGGCTGTGTCTCAACAGTCTGTGTGTCCAGTTGGGCTCAATTACATTTTTTATGATTTTCTGGGAAAGGAAAACCAAAATTCCACACAAATGCTTTTTGGAAGTATTTATTGATTTTCTCTGAATAGTGGAGAGAGAGGAAGAGGCTTTAGTTTGGAGAAAAATAGAAAGACTGTGCAGAACCCTGATTAGTGAAAGTGTTTTAAATGAATTTAAACCCACCTGGCACTCAGATATAAAAAGAAATGAAGAGTGAGCGGTCGTGTGACATTTCTTTCTGGGTTGCAGAGGACAGAAATGACTCACTCCTCATTGCTATGCTGCGCTATCTTCCTCACACAAGGCTTCATTAAGGTTAAAACAAATGTAAAAGCAGAAAGCAAAGTAGTATCAGTACAGCATGGGCAGGTTTTGGTGACCTGTCACAGTGACATAGCCCCCAGTGTGCCTGGCAGGAAGCTCCACGGGCCAGTGTCTAATGATGGGACTTCAGGGTGAGTCGGTGTGGAGACAGGACCGGCATTAACACCAGCACTGCACGGTGTCACGCAGGCTGAGCTGATGGCAGTCACCTGGCCCCGGGAAACACAATTGGCCAAATAAAGGATTTTAATAGAATGCATGAAAGCATGTCTGGAGTGAGAGGTACTGTCTCCTCTATGCAATTTTCCAGTCCTGGTCATTGCAAATATGTATTAAATGAAAGCACAGACAAATAACAACAATACTGTCAAATGTGAGGTGGTCATACAAGCGTGCTGCACACCCCTTACAGTGGGTCCATCCCCCGTGGGAGACACCAGGCCTAAAGCCCAGTTCAGGACAGATGAGGGTCCACTGGAAATGCACCTGCTGTGTCTTCTCCAAGGGATGTAGTCCTGTCATATGCATACGCGTGTGTGTGCCTGCATGTGTGTATGTGTGTGTGTGTGTGTGTGTGTAAATCCACAAAAACCCATCCGGAAAGGAGGGGCAGTGACCGAAGGAAGAAAAACAAGTATTTTCTTCTCTGTTTTTCATTACAGCTCATCAGTGCATCCTTCACTGCATCTCTAGCACTTCCGCACTCTCCTACCACTTCTGGAGAAAAAAGAGAAATCAGAAACCACATCTCTCAGTGAATTAGCATGATTCAAGATATTCAAATCAAATATTTCAGATTTTAAAAATCATTCAAAGAGCTTAAATGGCATCTTGCAGGAATATATACAGGCATCTCACTGCAATATAGTTGGAGCTACTCAAGGTGAAGATGTGGACGTTATCATGACCATGTGGCTAGCCCTGGCAGAGCTCCAGCATTATCACGTTATCATGACCATGTGTGGCTAGCTCTAGGAGATCTCGAAAGCCATTGCTTACACTTAGAATATGGGTAGATAATATGTACTGGTGCTCATTTATTACCAAGTAGTATTATTTCACATCCACTCCTATCCTTCCTTTATTGTTTACCATAATTCCATGAAAGACACCCTATTAATGTCCAGGTTGAAGGTTGAAAAGGGAAGGTGCAAATATGATTGGTAATTTTTCACGCATCATGGAAATATTCCTGAATTCAAAACCCTGTTCCACTAAAGGAGAGGAAGAAGAAGAGAGAGAAGGAAGGAGAGAAGGAAGGAGGAAGAACTGCACTCACTGATGCTCTCACTCATTCCACTCTGTCAGATGGGCTGACAAATGCAGCTATTCTTTATCTTCCTTACTGTGTTGGTTTGGTTGCTACAGTTTATTTCTCTCTGCTGAAATTCCTATGGAGGCTGGCTACCTCCTTCCTGGATCCATTATCAATCACATTGTTTTCATATTTATATTTGGAGGAGTAGAACCTACATTCTTGTCATCATACAACGTCTATCTTGGATTAATCCTGGTCTTTCTCAACATCCTTCCCCTTTCCCTGAAGGGTAAACAAACTATCTGTGTGTATCCTAAGCAAGAACAAATTTCCTTCCTTTCCCCAGAGTGGAGCTCCTGGAATTGTGTGTGCATATAATCATGAGCTCTGTAGTATTACATGGTGCTCCCACATACGCTGAGTTTTTCTTTTATCCTCGGCCTAACACCAACCATCTGGATTTGGCAGGATCTGCTGCTGTCCTATCTGTCCTTCGCTGTTAAGACTTTGGATTCCCTATGAAAGAACTGAGCGGGCAGAGCCGGGGATCTGTGCTGTTCCACAGAGCCTGCAGGCCTGTACTTGGAAGGCCACGCTAATCTCACACACTGGAGGTCCTTGGAGAAGAGCCACTAATCAGGACAAAGCTCCCTGAGTCTGGGGCCCCCGAGGAGCGTGCATCAGCACCCGAGTCCTCCCGTTGCCGTTAGTGACTTCTCACCCACCTGCGTGCCGGCCAGAACCATCTTTGCATCCCAGCTACAGTGAGCAGGCGTGGCTGTGAGCTTCCCTCCTTGAACTTGAGTCTCCTTCACTGATCTGGAGCCTCCACTCTCTCTCGGGTAAGTGAGCCCTGTGGTTTTATACTATAGACAGATTTATTTTTCCTTGTTGGTGGTTTGAAGGCAGTGCGTTTTTGTAGATTCTCTGCATCTTAGGCCTGGCTTCGGTATTTACCAGCTGCTTTCTGAGAGACTGTCATCTCAGCAGGCAAAGTCAGTACTGGAAACTAAGGATAAACTGGCTGCTAAAGCTGACTGGGAAAAAAAACCTGCAGGAAATTACTTATGTTGTTTTAGACGAAAACTGCACAAAAGCTGTTGCACAGCAGCCTGTTTGGGGTAGGACCTTGTCATTTGTCCTTAGCCATGTCCCAGGGCCTGTGATGTATACCCCGAGATGGCCAATTAATACCCAATTCTGAGTCACAGGGTTCTGGGAAGCCTTTGCAAAGCAGGAAGGAACCGTTTGTGATGTAGGCCAATGAGGGCTGATCTAAGGGTGGACTTGTTCACGCAGAACCAGAAATTTTTCAGATTGACTCCAGCATGGCCCTTTGAATAACAACTACAACAAAGAATAATCTTTTCTGTAGTTTGAAAAGAGAAATCTCAACATTTCTCTAAGGATGGGAAAAAGGATAAAGTTTTCAACCTATTATTCATATCCTGCTTTATTTTTCTATGATATTTCTTCCCTATTTCACTCTCAGATTCCCCAACTGTGAGAATGTAAAATGCATACTTTTGTAAGAGTGGCTTATTTCATTTAACATAGTAATCTCCAGACCCATCTACCATTCAGTAAAGGGCATAATAATGTCATTCTTCATTAGGGTAAAACTATTGTGTTCATATAGCACATTTTCTTTATCTGTACTCTGTTTTGGCTCTAGTGTTTCTATTAACAATAGGTGCTCAAATAGGGTTTGTCAAAGGCAGATGCTATGAGTGATGGAAATAGATTCCTCTTCAGAGCAAGTTCCTTTCCCTGACCAGCGTTTCCACATAGTGGTGGAAATTAAGGAACCAATGAGCAGGCAACCGTTCACCTGCTCTGTCTGAGGAAGCTCCAGACCCTGCAAAGTGGAAAGTTTGTTTGTTCATGCGCTTATGATCCTGACAGCTAACACTATTATTTCCTCCCTGTAACTGAGCACCACAGATTCACCCTGATGACCTTCGGTGCCTCTAATCACCAAATGAGAGGAACAAGGATGCATTAAAGGGCACCATGAGTGTGGTTGTAAGTTACTTCCAGTATTCCAGGAGTGAAGAGTCAACCACACACAGCCATCGTGATCTGCGACCTGCTGATCGGCTGGTGACCAACAGGGTAGGAGTTAGTTCTCCAGTAACTCACAAGAACAAATCTTGCTTAGCTATTTTTTTACTTCAGAAACTCAGCTGAATGGGCCAGCTCATGTGTCATCACGATAACCATGATGGTGAGAGCTGTGGATGCTGGCTGACGGCTGACAGCGACCCAGCCAGCCAGTGAGTGGAAAGAGAGGGGTGCGGGTCTTTTACATAAGGTTGCTAACCCCACTTTTCAAAGCCATGACTACAAATGCTCCGTAATACCCTACTTCCTAATGCCATCACTTGAAGAGTGCGCATACTCACATAGGTATCTGGGAAGAACACAGCCTCTCGCAGCTGACAGGCAGACACTGTGCAGAAGCCAACCACTGCCACACTGTGCCTCTTTCTGGATATCCCTAAAAGACGTGCCTCTCAGTGCACAGTTTTCAGGAGTGCCGCTGGTTTTCACTGTATCAGGTATCATTGACATGTCTAACACGGGCTCTGCCAATGGTCTGGTTGGATGGTTAGGGACAGACTTCCATGACTGGGGTGCAAGGGCAGGGCTGTGAAGATACGGCACCCCTGTAAATGCTGTGAAGGAATGAACCACAGAGGAGCCTCAGTGGATAGAATAAGCCGTGCCGTAGCCTCAGGCCAGGCCCTCTCCAGTAGGCCACCAACAAAGTAGTCATTGCTAGAGGGTGTGACTTTGCAGGGCACAGCCGCCTGACCTCCACCCTCCAAGGATGACTTAGCTCTGGCTACCAAGATGGACGCTGAGTCAGCATTGTAGGGACACTGGCTGGAGTGGTCTGCCAGCTACCTATAGCAGGCCGATGGTGCTGGACCGCTTCCCCATGGAAGAGACATTTTGTTCTTCTCAGTGTTCATACTACCCAGATGCGGAAATCTTTGAACCATCATGGCATCCCGTTCAACATAGCTTCAGATAAAGAACTCACACTACAGTAAAAGATGCTTAGGTATGCTGATTTCCCACCTTAGACACAGTTCCACCTTGGCTTTTCTGAAAACCTGCTCTCTTCATACAGATATTCTGTGAAGGATGTATGTGTTAGGTGTATCTAATAATCATGATGAAAGAAAAGCAATGTATAACACTTGTCTCTACAAAAGACATGCTTGAAAGTATCAGCTTCCAGGTAAATTTAAGAATTTTTCTTCACTTGCCGATCTGCATGTCTCAGAGGGCAAGCTACCGCAGATGAACTAGACGTAGTTACCTCAATATTTTCCTGAGTTTCCGAGCTGAGGGTTTTCCGTACATTTGCTCTCTTCCTCTCCCACAGACACCCCTGTCATCACCTGGTTCTGAGAACTTATGGCCCCAAAAGGAAGTAGCTTCAGTCCACAAAGCTAACCTCTTCAAAAATACAAGGTGGGAGCTGGGTATGGTGTCATGTGCCCGTTGTTCTAGCACTCAGAGGGCAGTGGAAGGAGAATCTTAAGTTTGAGGCCAACCTGGACTACATAGGACGGCTAAAAAAAAAGATAGAGGTAGAAAATTAGAATACCTAACTGTAAGAGGAAGAACTCACTAGACCAGCCAGCCAGACCCCAGCTAGAAACCAAGCTGATGCATGCTCATGACAGCCCGGTGCTGCAGAGCTCTGGGGAGGCCTGGAAGGGCAGCCTGCCAGAAGGCGAGTTTTCCTGTGTCATCTGGTGGCTGTATACTACTGCTAAGAGAAGGCAATACGGGAGGTGAGAGGTTCATAATCAACATGATTATACTTTATCATACGCACACACATGATTCTGAAAATAGAACTTTGGACAGGATAAAGTAGAGACACTGAAAAAAAAACACTGTTTGAAGTTGTAGGGAACAGTAGTAGAGGGTGAGGATTTTCGTTCTTAAATACCAACAGAACTTTTATACTTCAGGAATGCTGAAAATTCCAAACAAACAGTCCCTTCCCTAGGTCAGGACAGAGGAGAAGTAAGGGTGTGGCTTCGCACCTCCAGGAGCCCCGAGGTTCAGGTCGCTGTGAAGACATTCCAGACTACACTCTCAGTACGCTCGCCTGGTATCCCAACAAATGCATGGATTTCAGTCACAGTTCTTGAGCACCAAAGTCTACAGCAGCCTGTGCATTAATTTTACACGTCAGGATATCCAGCTGTCAAAGCACTCTACTAAGCTCGGGGGCACATAGGTCTTGGGTAGCTTTTGTCATTGGCTATCCTACGAAGGCTTCAGGAAATAAAGACTGTTCCATCTCACACTGTGTCAACAACTAGATAACAGAGCAGCAGAGTTTCTACGTACAAAGTGGCTGCAGGACAAAGTCGCCAACAACCAAATCCTGGGGCTCCGCGAGTCCTCTAGCAGTGAAGAAATCTTCTCCGTAGGGCAATTCTGCTAGACTTGTCAGGTACAGCAAATGGAACAATGTAAGAATCTGACCCTCAAAAGCAGAAATGAAGAGAGTCACTAAATCATTAACTCAGAGACTATAACTGAGTATACAGTTCTGTTTCTCAAATCTTATTTTTAAAAAAGCATTTAACTATCTCTAAGTAGAATACAAAGGGGTTGCCATTCCACGAAGCAGTTTATGAATACAAGGTGTCACCCATCATTGTCCTCAGATCTCAGTGTGCAAGGAATCATGGGATCTTGATATAAGGCAAGCTCATGCAGCAAGTGTGGAGTACACACCAAGCACTGACTATGATCAGATGCACCATGTATGGAGGGCACACCAAGCGCTCACTATGATCAGATACCGCAAGTGTGGAGTGCACACCAAGCGCTCACTATGATCAGATGCAGCAAGTGTGGAGTGCACACCAAGCGCACACTATGATCAGATACTGCAAGTGTGGAGTGCACACCAAGCGCTCACTATGATCAGATGCAGCAAGTGTGGAGGGCACACCAAGCACTCACTATGATCAGACGCAGCAAGTGTGGTGGGCACGCCAAGCGCTCACTATGATCAGATGCAGCAAGTGTGGAGTGCACACCAAGCGCTCACTATGATCAGATACTGCAAGTGTGGAGTGGACACCAAGCGCTCACTATGATCAGATGCAGCACGTGTGGAGTGCACGCCACGCCAAGCACTCACTATGACCATATGAAGCAAGTGTGGAGGGCACACCAAGCACTCACTATGATCAGATGCAGCAAGTGTGGAGGGCACGCCAATTGCTCACTATGATCGGATGCAGCAAGTGTGGAGTGCACGCCAAGCGCTCACTATGATCAGATGCAGCAAGTGTGGAGTGCATGCCAAGCGCTCACTATGATCAGATGCAACAAGTGTGGAGGGCATGCCAAGGGCTCACTATGATCAGATGCAACAAGTGTGGAGTGCACACCAAGCATTCACTATGATCAGATGCAGCAAGTGTGGAGTGCAAGCCAAGCGCTCACTATGATCAGATGCAGCAAGTGTGGAGTGCATGCCAAGCGCTCACTATGATCAGATGCAGCAAGTGTGGAGGGCACGCCAAGCGCACACTATGATCAGAGGTAGCAAGTGTGGAGGGCACGCCAAGCGCACACTATGATCAGAGGTAGCAAGTGTGGTGGGCACGCCAAGCGCTCACTATGATCAGATGCAGCAAGTGTGGAGTGCACGCCAATCGCTCACTATAACCGTATGCAGCAAGTGTGGAGTGCACACCAAGCGCTCACTATGAGCAGATGCAGCAAGTGTGGAGGGCACGCCAAGCGCTCACTATGATCAGATGCAGCAAGTGTGGAGGCCACACCATGCGCTCACTATGATCACAGGCAGCAAGTGTGGAGTGCACACCAAGCGCTCACTATGATCAGATGCAGCAAGTGTGGAGGGCACGCCAATCGCTCACTATGATCAGATGCAGCAAGTGTGGAGGGCACGCCAAGCACTCACTATGATCAGATGCAGCAAGTGTGGAGGGCAC
>NW_012267293.1:2426581-2446104 GCF_000151885.1 Dipodomys ordii | reverse complement strand
TGTGGAGTGGACACCAAGCGCTCACTATGATCAGATGCAGCAAGTGTGGAGGGCACGCCAAGAGCTCACTATGATCAGATGCAGCAAGTGTGGAGGACATGCCAAGCGCTCACTATGACCGTATGCAGCAAGTGTGCAGTGCAAGCCAATCGCTCACTATGATCAGATGCAGCAAGTGTGGAGGGCACGCCAAGCGCTCACTATGACCAGATGCAGCAAGTGTGGAGGGCACGCCAAGCGCTCACTATGACCGTATGCAGCGAGTGTGGAGTGCACGCCAAGCCCTCACTATGATCAGATGCAGCAAGTGTGGAGTGCACACCAAGCGCTCACTATGATCAGATGCAGCAAGTGTGGAGGGCATGCCAATCGCTCACTATGATCAGATGCAGCAAGTGTGGAGGGCACACCAAGCGCACACTATGATCAGATACTGCAAGTGTGGAGTGCACATCAAGCCCTCAATATGATCAGATACTGCAAGTGTGGAGTGCACACCATGAGCTCACTATGATCAGATACAGCAAGTGTGGAGTGCATGCCAATCGCTATGACCGTATGCAGCAAGTGTGGAGGGCACGCCAAGCGCTCACTATGATCCGATGCAGCAAGTGTGGAGGGCACACCAATCGCTCACTATGATCAGAAGCAGCAAGTGTGGAGTGCATGCCTATCGCTCACTATGATCAGATGCAGCAAGTGTGGAGGGTACACCAAGAACTTACTATGATGAGATGCAGCAAGTGTGGAGTGTACGCCAAGCACTCACTATGACCATATGAAGCAAGTGTGGAGGGCACACCAAGCACTCACTATGATCAGATGCAGCAAGTGTGGAGGGCACGCCAAGCACTCACTATGATCAGATGCAGCAAGTGTGGAGGGTATGCCAAGCACTCACTATGATCAGATGCAGCAAGTGTGGAGGGTATGCCAATCGCTCACTATGATCAGATGCAGAAAGTGTGGAGTGCACGCCAAGCAATCACTATGATCAGATGCAGCAAGTGTGGAGGGCACACCAAGCACTCACTATGATCGTATGCAGCAAGTGTGGAGGGCACGCCAAGCGCTCACTATGACCGTATGCAGCAAGTGTGGAGGGCACGCCAAGTGCTCACTATGATCAGATGCAGCAAGTGTGGAGGGCACGCCAAGCGCTCACTATGACCGTATGCAGCAAGTGTGGAGTGCACACCAAGCGCTCACTATGATCAGATGCAGCAAGTGTGGAGTGCACGCAAAGCGCTCACTATGATCAGATGCAGCAAGTGTGGAGGGCATGCCAAGCGCTCACTATGATCAGATGCAGCACGTGTGGAGTGCACGCCAAGCACTCACTATGACCGTATGAAGCAAGTGTGGAGGGCACACCAAGCACTCACTATGATCAGATGCAGCAAGTGTGGAGGGCACGCCAATTGCTCACTATGATCGGATGCAGCAAGTGTGGAGTGCACGCCAAGCGCTCACTATGATCAGATGCAGCAAGTGTGGAGTGCACGCAAAGCGCTCACTATGATCAGATGGAGCAAGTGTGGAGGGCACACCAATCGCTCACTATGATCAGATGCAGCAAGTGTAGAGTGCATGCCAAGCGTTCACTATGATCGGATGCAGCATGTGTGGAGTGCACGCCAAGCGCTCACTATGATCAGATGCAGCAAGTGTAGAGTGCATGCCAAGCACTCACTATGATCAGATGCAGCAAGTGTGGAGGGCACACCAAGCGCTCACTATGACCTGATGCAGCAAGGGTGGAGGCCACACCAAGCACTCACTATGATCAGATGCAGCAAGTGTGGAGTGCACGCCAAGCGCTCACTATGATCAGATGCAGCAAGTGTGGAGGGCAGGCCAATCGCTCACTATGATCAGATTCAGCAAGTGTGGAGGGCACGCCAAGCACTGACCATGATCAGATGCAGCAAGGCTGCACCAGGTTGGAAGCCAACTCAGAACACAACCTGCTGTGGTTAAGAGCTCTCAAGGATAAATTGTTCTTATAGAGTAAACCCTTGAAAATCATCCTTAAATCGATATGCAGAGATACAATCTAGGCTACATCTTTTCAACAGGGCTTTGTTCACAGCCCTGGGGCCTCACTGATATTCACAGCCTTCATTTCCATGGTCACCACCGTGTACATCCAGGAGTACAAGGCAGTGATATTCCAGACTAGGACCTAGGACTGATTTCATCTTCAAGGAAATGACAAGAAGATCATTCATTCAGTAAAGAGTTCTGAAACAATCCTCTAGACATCGGCAAGTCATTTGTACATGCATTCATCAGAGAAGCCACGTGTTCTTACTGACCACATCCCCAGGAGCAGGGACACTCTGGAGTGAGACAGAGAAATAAATGCATCTGTAATGAATTACAGAGCACAAGATCACTTACAAAAAGATGGAATGCCAAGTTCTCTTTGTAAAGATGCTCCCCTTGATTTGAAGTGAATTAAACCAATAGCATTCCATGCCCTTGAGAAGTTTTTAATATAAGATCAAGGGGGCGGGGGGAAGCTATTGCCTTTGCTGTCGAAATAAATAAAGAGGTTAAGTTCTTTGTCACAGAGAACATCTATGACACTGCTCAAGGGAATTACACGAAAGCAAAGTAGGAGTGCACTGGCATGGGAGGTCAGTGAGCACGACTGTAGTATCCTCACTCGCACTCGGAAAATCACTGTTCCCCTTCACTGCCCCGCCCCCTCTCTGACCATAAAAAATGGAATGCCTTCAAAGCCAAGAGTCTGTGCCTACAGAGAATAACTGCTTGTTGTTCAGGAAGCTTAGAGTTCCTCTGAAAAGCATGTGGCTCTCCTGGTATTTCATTGCTTTAAAGACAATTGGGCTGTAAATACCAGGTAAGTTGTGCAGCCAACAAGCATACTTAAATGAGAATAAACTCCACAAACTGTACCTGCATCTCTCTCCAAGCTGCCAAGGGTCAGGCATTTGGCAGGCATCTCTGATCCCAGCAACCACAAGGCCTTGGGCGTAGCTGGAGACACAGGCAGGTCAGGGAAGGACACTAAAAGAGCCACTCTTTAAACCTCTGCTGACACATCATATTAAGGGGACGGAGTTATTTCCAATTGCAATTAGTTTAAACAACACTGAGTATGACACAAATTTACAGTGTAAGAGAAAACACCTTTTGTTTAGCTTAATATATGACTTTTCTCTTTATACAATCCTTTAGACTAACTCTAACAGAGGGGAACATGGGATACTCATGTTTCTTTACAGACCAGTATTTATGCTCCTGGAAATTGGCAGCTACAACAAGTGGAAAGTTATTCATTAGAAATGGAAAGGAAGATGTCTCAAGGAAAATGAATTGAGTGGTTTGCATCTGGGTAAAGAAGTTTCTCTTATCTCTCTATACCCAGCCAGTGCAGGCATTATTACCCAATTATGCCTCTGAGATTTCTCCCCTGACTCCCATAAAACACTCCTAGTTTAAATGCACACATTTTAATTTGATACGTCTGTATATGTTTACTTTACATATTAAAAGCCTTTAGGCTTATAATAAAAATACTTATATATTACCTTATATTCAAGTGTCTAAGATCCCTTCTATGTCAAATAAATATGACACGGAGACCTATTTGTAAGACAAACTACCCCCCCTTCCCCTTAAACTCATAATGACTATGATAATCAAGTTTACTGAGCCAGGATGGACACACAAAGCTGGGCCAAATTCCTGCTGTGGCTTGGCTTCTTTGCCTCCTCTTCTAAGAAAATGGCATTTGAGTATTGGGAGAGGAGGGGAGCCGTTTTCCACGGGCTTCTCGGGGCGGCTGGACCCGCTCACAGCGGCGCGGCTTTCCTGGGTGTTGCACTCACTGCTGGGTGCTGTGCCAGCATCTTTCAAAGGTTTTGCTCCATGACAGCAACTTATTACTTTTCTTTCTTACTTTACTCTCAGGGGCTCATTTTGCTTCTGTTTCATCGTGAAGTTCTGAGGGCTGTACTTGACGGCCTTGGCCCTGTAATTTTTGCTGTGTAATGGAGCTGTTTGCTTGCCTTCCTTTTGCTCCGCTTGCCCTTGAATTCAGTGACTTATAGGGGTCTAGTCAACAATGGTGCACGCTGATCATTCTCTGTACCTTGCTTGGCCATCCGCCTCTATCCAAGCTGTCTCCAGTGCTGGTCATCTGCACATCAAACAACCTGTGCTGTAACCCAACACACGTGGTGTTGTCCTTGGCACAACATATGGAGAACCCTGGACTGAATTTCCCAGCCTGACAGGACTTATGAAGATAACTTAATGACATGATGCAAGTTATACTGGTGGGTGGAGAAGCACAGAGCCACCGATTGATTCATGCCTGATCACACCCTTCTGTATGCTCCTCAAATCAGGGTCCCATCTCTCTAATTCAGGACAGTTAATGAAGTTTTCCTTTAAACATAGAGCAGAGTTCAGTAGCCACAGTCAAAACACTGAATTTTCCAAATGTCAAACCATATCAGGGTAATTCACTGGACTGCATCTAGATCCAGCGGGGGGGGGGGGTTCACCGCGATGACCCAGTGCACAGGGTACAGCAGGCTACAATGAGTTACTCTCCCTCCCAGAAGATGCTACTATCCTATCAAATCACTGTCTGCAGAGGATAAACTTCTCCAGGAAACTTGAAAAGTCTTTCTAGTTCTATGGGGCACTGATTTTTCCTAAAAAATGACAGAAGACTATTTTACTTTTGGAAAAGTTACAGAATAGAGAGCCTGTGACTTCCACCTCTGCACTACCAAGGAGAGAAGAGAACCACTGGCCAAAGCGCAGGCGCTCTGGAGAAACAGAACCACCACAGCACTCCTTTTAGCTCCTGGGTTAGGAAGGAAAATGGCTAATGTTTCACGTCTCCGTCACAGTATTTAGGATACTTTGGATGCCGTCATTGTGGAATCACACAGGAGGTTTTCAGAGACGCAGAAAGACAACAGAACCCTGAGAAGCTTTTCTGTTTGGTATTTCAGAAGGGGTGTGCCTAATAGTTAATTCCTATTTTGCCATCCCTCCTACAAAGCTCCCTGGGAACATTTCTTTTCATAAACAATACTTGCAGTTGATGGCTTTACTGGTTGCTTTTGTTATTCTGTAGCATTTGAAAATGTATTCTGGCTTCCAATTTAGTAAGTAAATATAGAAAAATAAAGCTCATTCAAAGAGGGGTGAGGAGGAAAGGAGATTGACACGGAAGGGCAGCAAATATATCTTCTCTTCATTGAGTAGGGAGATGTATAATGGTTTAATCACACATATCATGGTTTAGAATTTATCAAACCTTTTAGAGGAACTATCTTAAAAGATGTTATCTGTTGTAAGAAACATTATATAAAATACAACAATTTAGTTAATTAACAGATGAGACCACCTTGACATTAACCTCTGGACAAATGCTTATTTTGCATTGTGCAATGAGCAATCGAGATGCAGGAAAATGGTCCTCGGGACAAAGCTCACGGAAGATGACACTCAGCCATATTAGCTGTGCCGGCCACACACACCCAATCCAGCAGCAGAAACTCAGTTAGCTGTTGAACAAAGAGTCCATTAATTAGTAACCATTCATACTCTGAGAGAAATCAGAAAACCAGCCCTAACCTAGGAGAAATTGCTGAGAGACTTGCTTTCGAGTGTGGTGGGTTATCTGAGCGATGCTGAAGAGGACGTGGATGCCGTTGGGGTTCGCGGGCATTGTGCCTCAGTCCGGCTCCACACGGCTGCTGCCCGCCATCAGACGTGTGGAGGCGCACACGGAGGACCCCGCCTTTGCCGCTGGCTCCGTTCAGTTTTAGTCTTCATTTGCTCGCTCCACTTGTTATTGTTTCTCAATACTGAGTAAAACATGAAGCAGAGTGCTAGGAAAAAAATAAAAGAATCCACAAATCTACCATTCAGATCTTCCAACACGCTACCACCAAATGCCCGATCAGTAATTTACGGCAGCATGCCAAACTCTTCCTATTTTCTATATGTCATTTTTACAAGAGATCATGAATTGCTCTGAAATATGCCATTTTGATGGCGAATATACATGTCACAAAATATTGGTCTACAGCAGAGCTGTAAGGGCTGTACAGTATTTCATGGGTGTGTGTGCTAGTGTTTATGAGTCCTTGTGATAGTCACTAATCATCTCAACTATCTGCTACAATAACTAGAACGAACGTTCCAAACATAGCCTTATCTCTTTGGATTATCCTTTTATGAAGTTTCTTGGCAATGTACTTTAATAAATATTTCCAAATGATTCCCAAGTGAGGTTTAGTCTATGTTTCATATTCCGAGAAGTTCATAAATTGTTTTGTAATTCATTGTCATTACTAATGGCAGTGTGTTATCACTTCACTGATTTCAAGGTGACTACAGTGCAGTAAACAACAGGAACGTTTGCATGAAGTCATAAGTCTTCCTTGCCTACTACAGCGACATTTTCATATTGTTATTCATTCATATTCATTCATTGCTTCTATAGACATCACAGTTATTTTAAGTAGCATATATTCAATATAGTAAGGGGCTTTACCATGACATTTCCATACAAATACAATTTAATTTGATCATATCTTTCTTGGTTTACTTCTTATTTAATTTGCAAGGGTATTTTAAATATTAAAGATACTAATGTATTGAGAGACATACATCTAGAAATTAGTTTAGAATTTAAGGAAGAACGTAATCTTCAGTTTGTTATGGTGGAGCATGTGTGTCCATCAAACTCAAGGACAACATCCTATCAAGGGTCTTATTAGCTCTGCCAGTGGGACCTGGGCTAATTGTAATGTTGACCACAGAATTTACCTGAGCAAGTTCTCATCACACCTGGTCCCGTTGCCTCCAGTACCCCTGTAAACAGGCACTCTGGCAGCAGGAATATCTGAAACTTTCCTACATAGGCATTTTGTTCATTCAACTCATGTATTGACCCACTAGTGTGCCAGGTCTGCACCATTAAATAAGAGAAGGGTCTGAAGCAAGGTCCTCACGCTGTGGAGCTGAAGATGTGCTCAGCACACTCTGAACTGCCAAACTGCACAGGAATAAATCGTCAGGCCAAATTCCTCTAAAGGAAGGCAGATGAGGTGTCACATCCTCTCAGTGTCTGGCCCTGGGAAGCGGTGGTGAAGATGCCCCCCGCACAGGAGAGTTCCTCTTTCCCAAGGCTGTGTTGTAATCCAGTTGTCCATCAAGAGTTTACAAGTTTCACAGGGTTCACTGACTGGATTTAGAAAAAGGCTTCACTGGAGCAAGCAGATTTACTATTTCAAAAAGCACTAAGAAGAGGCAGCCCTCACGCACCTGCTGCACGGCCTAGGGGGCCCACTGGGGTGCAGCCGCAGTGGTGGACTCGATCATCTTTCTCAGAACCCCGAGGAGACACAACTCTAGACAAGTCACCAGGAAAGCAATAGCTCACTGCCCGGGAAACTCGGGCCAGCAGAGACAGCATGCCCAGAACTGAGGGGAGCAGGCTCCAGAGTAGCAGGAGAAAGCACACCCACCCAGCTGAGCCAGCCTTGAGAGCCAGCGTGAGCTTGGGGACATTTCTTAGACGTTCCTGCTCACCTCACTACTTTTCTACAGATATTCTGCTGTACTCAAGAGCTTATGTCAGTGTATTCCAGAATGCATTGTGGCAGACTGCATTTCCCAAGGGGGCTCCAAAAGGCCATTCCAACATTAAACTGTGAATAAGTTAGCTCTCCAGTGCCAAAGGACTGATTATGGACTGAATGAAAATATCGCCTAACATTAAAATATGAATAACTTCACTCTTCAATGACAGACCGGATAATAAGAAAAACACACGCCTATTGCACACATAAGAAATGCACTGGAGAAATAGAGAACAACCAGTTAAAAGGAAACTTGTACTCATTACCTTGCTCATGTAACTGTTACCCCTCTGTACAGTATTTTTACAATAAAAGTGTACAAAAAAAAGGAAAGCATGGAAAGAAAAAAAACCTCTGACATGCTCTATTAATACCCAATGTGCTTCAAATTAAATGTTACCATGAATAAGAAATATAACAATGAAAATAAGGGCATTATTGACTCAAGATCTAGCGATCTTAACTATGTCTGTACCTAATAGATTGGATTCTACTTCTACTATGTAAAAGCATTAGTGAGGAGGAATTCTTTCCAACCCCTCCGTGAAGCCAAATACCAATTGCTGCCAAACCAGAAGGCTCTATTCGAGAAGAAAAATAGAGTCTAACATGTTTTTGGTGACATTATTTTCACCTGACTAGAAAATGCTTAACAAGATTTAGTGAGTGAGTCTAACAACACATAATGGGGCAAAATCATCATGAAAAACACAGAGTCTCCCAGAAATGCCAGCATGATTTGATATTTAGAAATCTATCAATGTAACTCAACATATTAAAAAAATTAATCACACACATTCAGTAAGAGGAGGAGTCCCTCACATTACGATGGTTTGACTGTAGATTCTTCCACTTCACTACAACTCGAGAACAAACTCATACGCCACTCTGTACAGCCTCCAACCAATCTCTGGAGGTGGCCAGCACTCCATGAGGCTTTGTGTCAGATGCCAGTGCCACCTGTAGCCTAATGCTCTGTTCTCAGCATGCTTAAAGTCAGCTAACCTAAGCTGTGGTATTCTGTGGGTTGGCCAGATTAAAAGAAGTTTCAGTATACACCTTTTTAACTTCTAATGGGTTTGTCAAGAAACAACCTCTTTAGAGGCCAAGGAGAGGATCATGTGGTGATGACAATAGTCTAACATCTTTTGGAGAAGTCTTCTCAGCAGAGAGCAGTTACAGAGGATTAAAGAAAGTGATAGAGAATAAAGTTAGGTTCCTAACTGAGCGCAAGATTGCTAGGCAAGCACCGACCAGAGGCTTCAGTTGGAATGAAATCAGGATATTTTGTGGTGCGCTTGTTCTAGGTGGTTCCGAAACGTGTTCATCATATTCTGGCTGATGACTGGGAACATGAGCATGTTGTACATAGAAAACTGAAGAAAGGAATTGCTGTAGTGAGAGAGAATAGGAAAAAGTGTGGCCAGTCTTTCACGTTGTCCAGACTTTAGTATCTAAATATCCACTCTTACCATCTCTAGACTAAAACAGGACAGGAAGTGACGGGCCCTACGTTCAGGGCTCTCCGCCCTGCACTCCTCTAGGCACCTGGAGCAGCCTGGCCCTCTCAACAAACCGGAGTGTGCTCCGTGTCCCTGCACCTGCCGGGCGCAGCCCTGCGAGCCTCCTGTGTGTCACTGGGGCAGCGCACGGCCATGGTCCCGTGGAGACAGATCCCAGGGCCGGTAGGATGTCTGCAGGGCGGAAAACTGGTTCCCACCATGGATTCAGGATGAGAAAACAGCTGCCTTCCTCCCCTCCTCCCCCCAGAGTGATTTCTTTTCTCTTCTAGTTTTGATCATTAAGTTAATCTACTGGAAAATTAATGTGTGTTCTATATTTCAAGAACAGAAAAATGACCTTTTTTTAATTGTTCACAACTGCAACTGTATGAAGCTGAAATGAACACTGCTGCTAAGTGTGGCTGTGGGCTGGACAAATGCTGCGTGGATAGAAGGGGAGGCAGTGCCTTTGCCTGGACGAGAGCATGGCAGCTGCCCGATTCATTGCCAAAAACACAAGTGAGTTTGAAAAGGGCCCTAAAGCCTGAATAAATAATGGTCTGGCACGGGACTGGCTTTTGCTGTCGGTGCTTGCCTGTATTCCACAAGGTGGGCAAATTGCGCTTCCTGAGAGAGGAGTTACCAGCCTAGACTTTGAAAGACCCAAAGAGAAAAACCCATCCCCACTGGTAACCCTCCACATGCCTGGTATTATACACATGATAGCACTCGAGCACACCACAGCACACCTGAGTATCGCTAGGCCCTGCGCCCTGGAGACCTGTCTGTATCACTGCACGCTTGGAAACCCAGACACCACGGCACACCCAGGAACCTCCACACACATCGCACCTAGAGTTGTTCAAGAGCAAACATGGCCTCCTCACCTCAGACGTGACCTCTGCGGTGAATCAAGGTTTCCCACATCCTCTGCACACTCCAGGAGGCCAGCAGCTGGCCTGCTAACTCTGATGAGTTTCCCTTCGTGATAGAGATTCAGGATGAGAGGGAAAATGGGCAACTGCCTCAAAGTGAGTCCACACGTTCCTGTGCAGAGGAAGGCACGGGTTGTAGGGGAGGGTAGGTGTGCAATGTCTCTTCTAGTCACTCGGAAAAGCAAAACAAGTCTCAACTCCTAACTAGAAATATTCCAGGTTGGTTCTCTCTAAGTGCTCCATGTGCAGCCCAAAATAAGCAGTTGACCCAGGAGCTTGCCAGGACTGTTACAATTCCACATCAGAACTTAACTCACTTTAACCATCTTCTCTCTGTTGGGTTTAGACAACTCATCCCAACCTCCTTTCCCTTTTCTGCACATACTTCTTCTCTGCAGACCTCACAGTACCTCTGTCCTCACTCTATCCACCTTCCTTCTCTACCTCCAGTCAGTGTGCTATAGGAAAAGCCACAGCCCATGTAGGACATTGGCAGAATGGTACAGAGGCTCTTCTACAATCTGTGTACAAGATCACTTGTTAATCAGGTGTAGGTAAGGTTCATTTTGCCAGCAAGTGTGCAGTGCAAAGAACTGGTGCTGCTATCTCCTCCTAGCCTGGGTCTCCACCTCTCGAACCCAGATTTCCAGAGCTGCAGTGATTAGACATTTCTACCTGACCTCTCTTACCTATAGAACACTGCTCCAACTAAAGCCATCATCTATGCAGATTTTCCTACACGCCAGGAAAACTAGGCATCTAGGAGCATTAGGTGTTTGGGTAAGTGCACCAGGCAAACAGCTCTCCCTCTACTCCATCCACGGCCTCTTCACTCTCCCTGCCAATCACTTTACCCTGCCTAAGACCCATGTCTACTCCAGGATGCAAAGCTCTCCTTTGCTCATTCTCTTCTTAAGTTAACCACTGTGCAGAAGTCCTCCATTTGTCTTCTTATCTCTGCTTCTGTGTCGCCATTCTGCTCAGCTTATCTAACGTTAGGCACATTCTGTCCTTCATTAGACAATCTTCTTCTTTCCTCTCACTGAATACTGGTCTTCTCATTCACCCAGAAAACTTTCCTCCATGACCAGCTTCACAGGAACAACTTGGAAATTCTCTTTGGTCCGGAAGCTCTGGTCAGCTCCGCTGTCTGCGTCCAGGACAGACACGACTGGGGCCTCACCAACACCCACCTCATCCGTGGTCCACCTGCAGCCTGGTCTCAGGGTAAATTATTTGCAGAG
The DNA here is from genome assembly GCF_000151885.1 of Dipodomys ordii. Taxonomy (NCBI): domain Eukaryota; kingdom Metazoa; phylum Chordata; class Mammalia; order Rodentia; family Heteromyidae; genus Dipodomys; species Dipodomys ordii. Next base: position 2,434,780 of record NW_012267293.1, on the reverse strand, counting down.
TTGTGATAGTTTTGCTTCCCTTGACTGATTTTCCTGCTAAACTGTGATTGCTTCTGTATAAGGACCAAGGCAGATTCACCTGTACCGACAGCACCAGCTTGCACCAGCAAGAGGTTACCCACATCCATGCTTGTGAACACAGAGCCATGAAGGGAAGAAAAAGAGCCATTATTTTTTTGAAAGTCTCTAGTGTGTGTGTGAGAGAGAACGAGCGAGATATTAAGTGTCTGATACAATTAACGCCATTCTTTTCCTTTTATTTTTTCTGTGTTTGCTATCTGAATTAATATCCTATATTTGGTTTAAACCCTTTGTTAAGCACTTCTGATGGTTTTGGCAGGCTTCCTGATGAAATACCAGCTGAACAAGTACCTGAATAAAGCCTGCCAGCTTATATCCATGGAGAAATTAGTGAGCCTATGAAATTCACACCTTTCAAGTGACAAAACAAGGTATTTTTATTTCTTATAAGAGGATTTTCATGGACATGTGCGAATTTACAAGTGAGGACAGAATAAGCCACTTCAAAATAAGGTGAGTAGTAGTAATTTACAGACCAAGAGGAAACACCTCTGGTGACAGTGAGGCTGCCATCAGTGTCACTGCCACGGACGCCTCTTGCTCCGGGCACATAGCTTGGCATACCCAGCACGTCACGAGTACACTCAGCACACTTTTGGAACCACAGGTGTTTGGCTGGTTAAAGGCATGCACAGAGAACCTGAACCCCCATCCCACCCACCCCAGGCTCCTCTCTCTCTCTTGGATGAATCTCCCATGAATCCTAGTTACAGGAAAAGAGCTAGTGACCATCGGAAGGGAGAAGTTTTGTGTTTACACCTGCTGCCAGCAGACTGAGATTCACAATGCTCTGGGGAAAGTGTTCACATATGTATTACTGCAGGGCAAATCTTTTTTTTTTTTTTTTTGGTCAGTCGTGGGGCTTGAACTCTGGGCTTGGGCGCTGTCCCTGCGCTTTTCAGCTCAAGGCGAGCACTCTACCACTTGAGCCACAGCGCCACTTCCAGTTTTCTAGTGGTTTATTGGAGATAAGAGTCTCATGGACTTTCCTACCCAGGCTGGCTTTGAACCATGATCCTCAGATCTCAGCCTCCTGAGTAGCTAGGATTACAGGCGTGAGCCACCGGCATGCAGAGCAAATCTTAACCTGCACACTATTAGCTGCTCATGTGGACTGTTATACGCAGAGCTGCTGCCTGGGAATGCCTTACATTTGTGTTTTTATTTTTTTAGTGTGATTTATAACAGATAATGAAACACAAAATGTATAGAGCTTCTGAGATTTCTTCCTCCTGTCTATCTGTAACCTATTACCTGCTCTCTGCTTCCCTTGCTGGCATCAAATCAATCAGTCCATTTCCACTTCAGGTTTTTATTTGGAGAAGAGAGATCATATTGGAGAAATTACTCCTTGGAAGAGTACTTGCAAGTGAATTTCATTACTTGAACACATCTTCTTCACATACTATTTCAGGCCTTCACTCAAAAAGGTGAAAGAGAAGCTGACTGACGGTGGGTGTGCAGACCAACACACACACGCAGTGTCAGCCTCTTCCATTTCCACGAGTGTCAGGGGCTGGGTCGGCCTGAGAAGGAAGACGGAGGTGCTGTGCTTCCTACACCCGGCCATTCCCCGCTGAGGAGAGTGCTAACCATCTGCTTGGAGAAGAGAAATGGCAATTTAATCCCAGCCATCTTCTCTTCACCTCTGAGAGGAAGCAGTTTGATGCCAAGCCAGGTTCACATCATTGCAGATAATTCCCTCTTCCAGGCAAGTGCGCCGCGTTATAACTGAAGTTTCCTTGAACCTGTCTCTCCGGCTCACAGAGGCCGTGACCTGTGTCATGCGGTCCAAGGGTGGTGTGGCATGGAAGCACAGGCTCTGACTACCACTATCACACCATCCTCAAGGCTTTAGAAGGGAAGGGAGAGATGAGAGGAAATACAATGGTCTTTCAGAGCAACTGCAAAGTATTACGTGTGAAGCTCTTGCCCAGTGCGTTTCCTTTTTAGTGTTGTTATTTTGGGGAAGAAGATGACCCGCCCTGAACAGAAGCGCCTGTCTGCCTACCACAAACACAGCATGTGTGTTTCTCATCTACCCCGCTGCCGAACTGGCCAGCATGGCAAGAATGCACTAGGAGTGCAAGCCAGGCCACACACCAGCCCCAGGACAGAACAGCACCCACCAATTTTCAAAACGTACTTGCCTTAATACTCGTAACTGCTTATGAGACAGAAGATCACACATTTAGGAGAAGATTTAAAATAAGCCAGAGGCACATCACATATATTACAAAAAAAATCACAGGACTACTACAAGAGTGAGAGGGGCTTCCACACGGCAGAAGGCTTCAAACCCTGTCTGACTCAGACAAAGCACTGCAATAGCACTGCCCAGGAAGAGGGGTAAAGGCCTGGGGAAAGCAAAACAGTGTAAACAGAAAATGCTAAGCCCAGTGGTCTGAAATATCCACTGACTCATGACAACTAAAAAGGCCTAAGTAGCCCACTGAGACATAGTATTAGATTAATCTGACAATTGTAAAAGTTTATACTATTCAAAAAGATCATTCTAAAATGTATGGAATTAGAGACTATGTAGAAAAAAAAAACTGGAACAATATTCCTCAGGGGAATTCTCTACACAAATTGTAAATAACAAGATTTAATCCTACATGAAAGAATGCTTTTACTTACTTACTTATTCATTTATTGTCGGTTATGGGGCTTGAACTCTGGGCTTGGGCGCTGTCCCTGTGCTCTTCAGCTCAAGGCAAGCGCTCTACTGCTTGAGCCACAGCACCTCCGGTTTTCTAGTGGTTTACTGGAGATAAGAATCTCATGGACTTTCCTGCCCAGACTGGCTTTGAACCGTGATCCTCAGATCTCAGCCTCCTGAGTAGCAAGGATTACAGGCATGAGCCACTGGCGCCTGGCTGAAAGAATGCTTTTATAAATGTGTTAGACACAATCACATGAAAGAAAAAAAAAACATTTGAATACATATCTTAGGGTTCATTTCCCTAACATCAACTTATCTGACCTTTTCTGCTTTCACTGTATTTGATGTCGGTATAATTTGTGGAGGGGAAGGGAAAAAACAAATTATTTAAATAGGGATATAAGTGGACCCATTGCAACAATGAGATGTACAAGTCTTTATGTTGAAAATGAACTTTACAACTTTGGTTGGGGGGTGGGGCAAGGGGGGAAGAGAATTGGGTGGGGGTGGGGGGAGGATGAAGGGATGGGAAGGGGAAACAAAGGAGGAGGCTACAATGTTTGATAAGAAATGTACTCATTATCTTGCCCATGTAATTGTAACTCCTCTGTACAGTATTTTCACAATAAAAAAGAATGCTTTTATAAAGACAAAAATATTTAATTACTCAGATAAAGTAAGCAATTCTAAATATAAATTCTTCTATTGAAATATCTGAAAAGGTCATGAGAAACTAGCAACGCTACAATAATCAATCCTTTATTACACGAGAGATGATCACCTGTCTAAAAGTAGATAAAGGTAAAAAATAAGACTAAAATAATAAGCAAGCTTGTATTAAGAACATGGAAGAAACTATATCCTTAATGGCAAGACCCATTGGTGGTGAATTTTATTAACTTTTCAGTTAACATAAAATCGTGCACTTTAGTATGCGTCACATTATGATGTGCAGTATGGCTCATGTGAATTAACCTTGCACACTAATTACCTTGCAGGCTTAGGACTGTGAAGAGAACAGCTAAAAACTCTACTCCCTTAGCATGTTGTCAAACACAGCGTGGTGTGACTACAGTCATGTATTAACTTGTGTCCTTTCTCCAGCCATACTACTTTCCACGTGACTATATTAATTTATGTTCTCACCAACCTGGGTAGGAGGTCCCCTTTCTTCACAATCTTGTTATCTTTCCTTCCTTCACAACTGCCATTCTAAAGAATGTGAATTCAGATGCCATTATGATTTTTAACTTATATTTCTCTGAATTTAGTGATTGGGGGTATTGTCATAGTCTATGCTGCTATTACACAATGGCTGAGACTGGAAGGTTTATAAAGAACAGATGTTTATTTCTCGAAGTTCTGAAGTCTGCAGCAGCAGCCAAGATCAAGGCATGAGCAAGGCCAGTGGCTAGGGAAGGCCAGCCCTCAAGGATGCCCAGTGCAGGTCTCACCTGATGGTAAGAGGGACGGACACAAGTGTAAAATGGCTGCTCACTACACATGATCTCTTTTACAAGGATTTCATCCTTGAAGAGGATGAAGGGGAAGAAGAGTGTGCTCAGGAGCAGCTCAGCTCCTCAGAACTACTGCGCTGGCAAGTAAATTGCAAGAGCTAAATTACTGGGGACATATGGGCCATTATAAGCATTAATTCCACATACTTTTATGCTTTCTTTTGCTGTTTTCCTCTCAAATTATTTGCTTTCTTACCATTCAGCTGTTGGAGCTCCTTTTATGTCTTGGGTAGTATCTCTTTATGAGATGCATGGATTGCAAATGTTCTCCCACCCATTACCTGTCTTTTTGTTCTATTCTTCCCTGAATTATGCAAAAGCTGTTTAGTGTTATCCCACCTGGCTGTTCTGTCAGGAGTTGGGGCCTGTATGTAGTACGCAAGGGCTCTTCCATTTAAACCATGCTGCTACCCCTCCTTTTGTTTACCTTGTTCTGAAGGCAGAACTTTTGTTCAGGACCAGCCTTAGAAGCTGATCCCCCTATCTATTTTTCCCACATCGTTGGGAATACAAGAGGGAACCACCACAGGTTTGTTGTTGTTGTTCAGGTGGGTTTTGAGAGGAGGTCTCAGTAGCCTTTCTTTCCAAGTTAACCTCAAATCTCAGTCCTCCTGAGTAGATAAAATTACAGGCATTTGGCATCATGCCCAGCCCTGCCTGTAATTTTCCTTGTGTGGTCTTCTAGAAAAAACTTTGATATTAAGTTAATGCTGACTTTAAAATGAGTTTAAAAGCATTCCCTTCCCTTAAATTCTTTTGGAGAAATGGCATTTGTTTAAACATGTCATGGAATTCAGCAAGAAAGCCATTAAGTGCCCAGCTGTGCTTCACGAGTGATCCCATCGGCTCTTCCCCCCTCCCCGATCTGTTCAATTTTTCTATTTAATAATTGGATTGAATAGATGCTTTTTTTCTAGTAATTTATCCATTTCTTCTGAGTCACTGTAATTGTTGGTTGACAATTGCTCATGAACCATTGCATTTCTGTAGTATCTGTTGTAATGACTCCTTTTCTATAGTCAGTTTTGCTATGTGAGTCATCTCTTTTATAATGACTCAAAGTAACATTTGGTAACATTTGGGTTTTAGTCCTGAGGTTGGGTTTAGACCATTCCAATTGCTTGTCCAGCACCCACTCCAGCAACAATCTACACATGTTTTAGTTCATATTTGGCTACTATAAGCTTACAACTCAACTTTACATTAAAATTTACACTCTCACTACACATACCAGCACTTTAAAGCTTTCATATCACAATTTACATTTATATATGTAGTAGGTTTATGTTTTATGTATTTCTAAAGAAACCATTGTATCTATTATTTTTAAGTTTTGTCATTTGTCGTATCAAAGATATGTGATTTACACATTATTATTCAATATTAGAGCATTTTCAATTTGACTGCATCTTTATTTTTCCATGTCAGTTTTATACTTTCATATTTTCAGTGTTACTAACTAGTATCCTTTCCTTACAACTTTTGTCTCATCTTACTGGTAAACAACAATAAGATGTTTTAGCCTCCTTTTATCTTACAAAGCAACAGTGTGCTTTCAAAACAATATGGTATGGCAAGTGTGTGACTATGGTGTGTGGGCACAGGTGTGCACCTGGATTGTAGCCCATGAGCATTGCCTCATGTTAAAGTTAGCTTCTTCATCAAAAGGTTAGAAGATACATGCAGACACACACCTACCCCCCCACATCATACAAACCTACAAACACACATCACATATACCTACACCACATATCACCCACACCTATCCCGTCATCACACACCTACACCACGCACATCACATACACCTACCTACACCACACACATCACATACACCTACACCACACACATCACACACACCTACACTAGACACTCATCACACACACATACCACACACATCACATACACCTACACCACACACATCACACACACCTACACTAGACACTCATCACACACATACACCACACACATCACATACACCTACCTACACCACACACATCACACACCTACACCACACACATCATACACACCTACACCAGTCATCACACACCTACACCACACAGCACATATACTTACACCACACACATCACACACACACCTGATAGTCATCACACACCTACACCACATACATCATACACACCTACACCAGTCATCACACACCTACACCACACATCATCCACACCTACAAACACACATCACATATACCTACACCACACACATCACACACACACCTACGATAGTCATCACACACCTACACCACACTCATCACCCTCATCACATCACAGACATATCACATCACATACACACATCAAACACACCTACATCACATACATCTACCCCACACACATCACATCACACATACCTACACCACACATTACACACACCTACATCAATCATATACCATACCACACAACCCCATACACATCACACACACCTACCGCACACACATCAACACACCTACATCACACGACACACACCTGCACCACACACACCACATACACATCACACATCACATACACATCACACATAGCTACACCACACACATCAACACACATCACAGACCCCACACACACCACACACATATCACACACCACACACACATCACACATATCACACACCATACACATCCCACACACCACACTCACTTATCAGCCTCAGTTGCACACTCATGTTACACAAATGACACACACAGTGAAATAAAAGGCAGAGCATCCACTTCTGGATAAGTTGTGTCTTCTTTTCTTGCTCAGACCTTCAGGAACATCTCATTTCCATTCCTGTGGCAGCACACTGACAGCAAGCACTTCGGGGATTCTGCAGACTGCCAGGCCCAGGCCCCAGTGTCTCATTAACAACAGGGCCTTTGTAAAAATGTCTGCTCTTTTCATGGGCTCTCCAATGCCAGGGCCTCAGGCCCCGAGAACGGAGCCGGTGCACTCCTGTCCACCGGGGGCACGGCTGGGGTGGCCCTGCTGTGCCCCCGAGTCCCCACTGTGCCCCCGAGTCCCCACTGTGCCCCCGAGTCCCCGCTGTGCCCCCAAGTCCTCGCTGTGCCCCCGAGTCCCCGCTACACCCTGGAGTCCCCACTGTGCCCCCGAATCCCTGCTGTACTCTCGAATCCCCGCTGCACCCCGGAGTCCCCGCTGCACCCCGGAGTCCCCGCTGTACCCCCGAATCCCTGCTGTACTCTCGAATCCCCGCTGCACCCCGGAGTCCCCGCTACACCCCGGAGTCCCCGCTGTACCCCCGAATCCCTGCTGTACTCTCGAATCCCCGCTGCGCCCCGGAGTCCCCGCTGCGCCCCGGAGTCCCCGCTGTGCCCCCGAGTCCCCGCTGTGCCCCCAATCCCTGCTGTACTCTCGAATCCCCGCTGCACCCCGGAGTCCCCGCTGTACCCCCGAGTCCCCGCTGTGCCCCCGAGTCCCCGCTGTGCCCCCGAGTCCCCGCTGTGCCCCCGAGTCCCCGCTGTACCCCGGAGTCCCCGCTGTACCCCCGAATCCCTGCTGTACTCTCAAATCCCCGCTGCACCCCGGAGTCCCCGCTGTACCCCCGAGTCCCCGCTGCACCCCCGAGTCTCCGCTGCGCCCCGGAGTCCCCGCTGTACCCCGGAGTCCCCGCTGTACCCCGAGGTCCCCGCTGTACCCCCGAATCCCTGCTGTACTCTCGAATCCCCGCTGCACCCCGGAGTCCCCGCTGTACCCCGGAGTCCCCGCTGCACCCCGGAGTCCCAGCTGTGCCCCCGAGTCCCAGCTGTGCCCCCGAGTCCCCGCTGTGCCCCCGAGTCCCAGCTGTGCCCCCGAGTCCCCGCTGTGCCCCCAATCCCTGCTGTACTCTCGAATCCCCGCTGCACCCCGGAGTCGCCGCTGTACCCCGGAGTCCCCGCTGTACCCCCGAGTCCCCGCGCATCCCCGCTGTACCCCTGAGTCCCCGCTGTACCCC
>NW_012267293.1:2377060-2426270 GCF_000151885.1 Dipodomys ordii | reverse complement strand
CCCCGCACCGCACCCGGCCCACAGTCGGCTGAGGTCGTAGCCTGGGGCGCCCGGCCCAGAACAGCTGGGCCACGCCCGCCGCCCTGGGGGCGGGGAGGGGGAGGACAGGGCCGGGCGCTGGGCGGCACCACGATGGCAGGGGAGCCCAGAGAGACCCCGCACGTGTGGCCATGCACGCAGGCCGCACATTCCCACCCAGACCCACACAGCCCCGCACGCAGCCCGCCGGCCCACACAGCCCCACAAGCAGCCCCACAAGGAGCCCGCAGAGCCCCGCACAGCCCCGCACAGCCATGCGCAGCCTGCACGCAGCCCACCGACCCGCACAGCCCTGCACAGCCCACACAACCCCGCACGCAGGCCGCCTTCCCCCTGGAGCACAGTATGCGGGACTCTGCTGCCCGGTCCTTTCTCTGCGCACATCTCCAAGGACAACCCTGCTCCGCCCCGTTGCCATCATGGATTACCCCTCACTGGACACCCACAAAGAAACCGGGTCCCGGTCCAGTCCCGTCTGCTCCGCTCCTGTCCTGGGGGGGAGCGCGGCCCCAGCCCAGCCCAGCCCAGCCCAGCCCAGGGGACATACAGAAAGTAACTGAGAGAACGAGCTGTAAATGTTGAGGACAGATTTAGAGACATTTGAATGCCAATACAGGTTAGGATTTTGGTTTCTAAACCAGCGATGGAGGGATTTTGTGCTGAGCAAAGTTATGTCCAGTAGTATATTCTGGACTTTATGGCATGGAGGGGAGTGGAGCAGTTTGGCCAGGGTCTCAGCCATGGAAGCTCCAGATTTGTGGTACTCCAGGAGGAGGGGTCAATTCGCAGGCATGTGACTTACCCAGACCAACTGAATCACAGGGACCACAGGACAGAGCTGGGGACAGAACCTGTCAATGATCCCAACAGTACTGCAGAGCTGACCAGGGCATGAGATCCCCAGCGCACATCTCCGAGTGGCAGCGCTGCCTTCCCGGCTCCTAGCCAGGCAATGCAGACCCTGAGCCCGCTCCTCTTAGGAGGACAGAACAGGGCCTCTACTTTGCAATGAATGGTGAGTACCCTGCACATAGAATTGACACTGAGATTTCTGTCTGTCTGGAGTTCTTGGCTGTGGAAACACTGGCTGCTGCCCCCAGGACAGGTGCTGTGCTGCTGTTGCTACTGGAAAGCCAGGGGCAAAGCTGCCGTGAGGGAAGCGTGGAGGCCTTGGTGGCTGCAGAGCCCCACAGAACAAGCACGCCACCCAGCCTGGGCCCAGCCGAGGCCCGGCTTCTCCCTCCCGTTTCAGGAGTCTTCTCACGGCACCTTCTGAGCTGCCCCTTTCTGACTGCTGCGTGGGGGACACCACAAACCATTCAAACCACCGCCCAAAACTACTCCACAAACTCCAGAGTAAACAGCATGACACAGTCTCCTACCAGGAACATTGAAACAGAGACATTTTAAAAAGCAGATGGCCTTTCTAAAAACGGTGTTTCCAAACTGGGAGGCTGTCTTCTTTTTTTTTTTAGTATCTTAATATTTATTTTTATTAGAAATATAAAATATGGAGTTGGAAAAGTACAAAAAAAGTAGAAAATGACAATTGACAATATCCTAATTCCAGCCAAAGCACTGCTCATAATTTAAGATTTCTCATTTAATACCACACCATAAATATACTGCCTCTGCATCATACATGCTCATTCTGAGACGTCTGTGTGGATGGACTGCATTCGGTATATTCACTTAACATGGTATAGTTGGCATTTCCAATCTCACACACACACACACACATACGATACAGGTATAGATGTAGACACATAGATAGCTTTAACCAGCAGCTGGATCTACAAATACTTCCCATTTTTCCACAATTTTAAATCGAGGTAGATATGCTCGATGCATTCTTAGCTTCTGAACACCAAATAAAATGAGATAGGAAATGTCAAGGAACAGTAACAATGTAAAATGCTTTGGCTATGATATCTCGCCAGCACTCACATCCACTCTTGGGGCTCCCAGCTCACCAGGTACATTCCTCATCTTCTAGTATGGCCTGCAGGTCAGTGCTGTGCACGAATTAACTCGTCAACGGGACCACTAAATCCAAAAGGTGTGCATTTATCCACCCAGCAGACCACTCTACAAAACAGCCGAGGCTGAATGGAAAGGTCGAGTGGAAGGGAATGGGATTTAGGCTTGCTTTGATCAAACCAGCACAGGTAACACCTTTAATGATCTATAATAGTTCTCAGAAAATGTTCCTCATATAGAAGCTAATATTGTATGTATAATTTCATATTTATTAAAAATATTTGAGGTAAATGTATTACTACTATACAAGTAAATATATAATATAAAATGGTATAAATAGGTAAGTCAACATGAACCTGAGTGTATAATACAGGCATCTTATAGAACCCACATGAACATGGTTAACTCTGATGCGTAAGTTCACTGAAACGTAAGCAGCCACATTTTCAGATCAGTGTTCCACCGTTTTCAGCCCAAGCTGAACCCCTATCTAAGGGACCTGGCTTTGCTTCCCTGTGAGGCCTCTCTGCATACTCTCGTGCACACTCATGACCACACTGCTGCACATGAATGAACCGAAGGTGCCTGGAAGTAAATCTACATCAGAAGGAAAAAACAAGAGCACTCACGGTGGTGCTTACATAGCTCCTATCCAGGGTCCCTGCAAAGCGGTCTGGCATTTAATAGAAATCAACACTTTCATCCCCATACCAAGAATAAACTGAAAGTCAGTAATTCTTGGATTCACCAGGGCACTGAAGTCAGGATGCAAACTAGCCTGGATGGACAGTGGAATGGACACAGGGAACCAGTTATCTGAGCAGAAGCCAAGACGCAGAGGCACAGAGCAGAAGTCATTTCACATCCGATGCAGGAACGCCTTCAACTATGGCTGCTGATAGGTTACTTGAAGCTCAGTGTGAATCAGCCTGGTTATTAGAACCTCCACGTTTTGGGGGACCCTGCTCCTCTGAGTTTTACTTCCAGCAGCCTCCTTGCTGAGAGAACATCCCTTAGTCGTTTCCAACATGACCAGTTTTAAGGCACAGCAAGCCTTGCTCTGTGTCATGTGTTCACAGATGCTGCAGGACCAGAGCTTGGTCTGTTGAGCGTCATCTGAAACCTAACCAGTCAGAGTGCAAGCAGGGATTCTCAACTCAAGCTCAAAGAAAGACTGGAATGGAGGTAATTGTGGAAGATGATGGACAGAATAATCTGCTTACTTGTAGAGATCATTTCACTATGCATGTGTACGTCAGTTTGTACACTGAACTATTTTCAATAAATACTCTGGGCATAGTCTTGATATATAGTATTTTCTCTTCTGTCCCTTCTCTCCACCTCAATAGCACTCAGCTCAGCACTGATGGACTACTGATAGAGATCCAAATCATAGACCCTGTTTAAGGATCTTCAAGGATGTCCAAAGACAATTAGAAAATGAAGCAAGGAGTTTTTACTTCAGACATCATAGCTGCAGCAAACAGTAAACACAGCCTCAATCATAGCCAGATAAACACAACCTTACACTGAAGCAAACATCATTAACTTTCTTCTGTTAGTGTTTCAAACAAAAATCACACAAGCCATACCAAAGTAAACCAGATTCAGAGCCAGACTCCAATGTTGCAGAGATTTTAAAATTATCAGACCATGTATTCAAAATCATTTTGAATAATAAACTAGACTATCATGGAAATGGTTAACTCCATTTATAAAAATATGGATAATATAAGCAAAGAGAAACACTAAGATAGAATCAAAGGTAATACTAGAGATTAAAGACACTACCTGATACATGCATTTGATGTCCTCATCAGTAGATGGAAAAGGACAAGAGGAAAAACATCAGGATCTCAGAGATGTTAACAGAGACTTCCAAAGCTGAAATGCAAGGAGAAAAAGCAGGAACAGATGTTGAACATAACATCCAACAACTGTAGAAGTTACATAAGGAACTGGAAAGACAGAGGGAGAGAAGAACAGAAGTAGTATGTGAAATGCCACCGGCTAAGAATTTGAGAAACGGATTCTAGACATCCTGCAGCCCCGTGAGGAATCCCACACGCCTCAGACTGGACGGAACACTGAGCACCTACAGCTAGCCACACTCCACCGAAACTGCCGGAAACACACAAAAGGCGAAATCCTGAAAACATGATAGAAATCACAGAGCATTTCTCTTCAGAAGCCACATAAACAGAGAGAGCTGAAATCAAGTATCCAGGTTGAAAGACAAAAGCCAGCAACCTAGAATTGTGTATCAAGTGAAATTATTTCCAAGTGACAGGGAAATAGAGACATTCATAAAAGTAATAAACAAGGAAATGTGGCATCTGTAAGCCTGTACTACAAGACTTTTAGAAAGAAGTGATAAAAATATTAAAATCTGGAAGTAAATATTGTGCTTTTGAGACATTTTTCAATGTGATTATTGTACCAAATGACCAACATTTGTGACTGCTGGCTCCAAACTTTCATTTCTGTATAGCTGAAATGACTCAGTACTGCTAAAATTGAGGTGAGCATAAACATCACTGATTGAAAATCAGGTATCTGTTACCGACAAGTTCCATCAGACAGGAGCCACGGGGAAAGGCAGTCAGTGATTGAGTGTGTATCAGGACAGGTTTATCAGTACTTTCCAAGAGGTTAGCCCAAGTCAAAGGGAATAGAAAATGCTAGAAATTTTTTTCAGTGCAGAACATGGGTTGACAGTTTGTTCTGCACAGGGCAATTATACCATACAAGCCCCTAATACCCCAGGACAAATTTTTTGCAGAGAAAATGGTTAACTTCCATTTCTGGACTTTTCCGTCCTCTCGCATGGGACTTATGCTGAGACAGACAGTGTGGAGTGTAGAGTTGTGATTCCAGGGGTCCACCTAAAGGCTTCCCGCAGGAATCAATGAAAACGAGTCATCAGTCTGTGTCTCATGCATCAAAGCTGTGAAACTGTCTGTACTGCTTCACTCTCTGATGAGCATACCATAATCCAACAACAAATTGCTGAGATTATCCGGGACCAAGTCTCCTCTAGACCAGACTCTACGAGGATTCTCGGTGATGACAAAGATTAGTTTTAAAGGATGGAAACAAGAAGATCACTTGCATCTGATGTGCCATCAGTTCCATTTCCCTGTGGATAAACTGATTTTCAGTTGCCAAATCACAACAACAGAGACCAATGAAGAGAGTGTAGCAGCTGTTTCCATGGACAGAGAGCGGGGTCCGCTGGGTGCCTGCAGGCTGCTGTGTGTTCTGGGTGAGAATCATCTCCCACCTTGACAGCTGGGAGGGAAAGCTATGCTCATGTGACCTGCCTCAGAGCTTCCTAGCTCCCTCCATCATGGGTAAATCAGAACCCAAGGATTAGCGTGAAGGAACAGAACTTTCAATTCATTGTTTTGTTCTGAGAAATCATTTAGTCTTACTTGTTAAAAGCCCACATTATTGATCAGCAATTCTAGCATCAGTAGACAATAAACTTCAAACCGTCAAACCGTGTCTGATTGCTGTGAAAGGCACCTGGAAAATCATGAAAGGATGCAACACTGGGAACAGGCGAGCCCCATGCAGCTCCTCCTCTCTGTTAACACAAACCCCACCATCCACCTCTGACAGGCTTGTCTTTGGTTGCTGCTGAGGATGGTGGTAATCTATGGTAATCTGTGGCTACAAAACCAAAACAAAAAGAAAAGCTTACTTACTCTCCTGTGCAGCATTAGTGACATACCTAGTGGCATAAGAAAAATGCAATGTCCACCGACACCAGTGGCTCACGCCTGTCATCCTAGCTACTCCGGGGACTGAGATCGGAGGTCTATGCTTCAAAGCCAGCCAAACAGGAAAGTCCATGAGAGTCTTATCTCCAATTAACTATAAAAAGCTGGAAGTGGAGCTGTGGCTAAAATGGTAGAGCATTATCCTTGAGGACAAAAGCTCAGGGACAGTGCTCAGGTCTTGAGTTCAATCCCAGGACTAAGACCCAAAAAAAGCAGTATCTAAGATAAGCTGTTTGAAGCAAACTTTCCCAAATAACCCTGGGAGAAGCAGCCATCCAGGAGAACGACGTGTGTCCTGCATGGGAGCACTCAGTTCTGGACTTCTCCTGACATTGTCTATGACTCACTTTCACAGGTACAAGCCTGCCGTCCTTTACGCTGATTAACCTGTTGCTACTGACAGGACTGGGAGATCCTGGACATAAAATCTCTTAGTCTTTCCTAAGTCTTCATGAACTATGCATAGGTGGAGCAAACAAGAAATGGTAACTTGAGATACAAGACCATTTTAAATTCAGTAACACTGACAACACGAAAGCTCTAAACAGAGTAACTTGTGGGCAGCTCCTCTGTGGGCACTGATTTCACCACTGAAGCCTCAGGGCCTTCGCTGTCCACGTTTCCAGTCCACTTAGGAAGCTGTGAGTTCACCATTTCCCCCTTGGGAGCCAAGGCCGCTGAGGACCAGTGATCCACCCACCCACCCGGTGTCACCCAGACCTGCCTGACCTCAACTCTGCTGTGCTATGCTATCTGGCTCGGAAAGAGATGAGATGGGAAGGATTTTCCAGAAGTTTCCTAGCTAATTTATAACAAGTGACTAGAAAGTTACCAGATGATTACACTATGACACCTAAAGGAACTGTGGGTAAAACCAAAGTTCCTTCATCAGGAATTGATAACAAGACGTCTGCTGCCTAATGAAAGAGAGGTGCCCGTCAGGACTTTTTGACAAGTATTCTTGCCTGGTTTGATTTTAGAATGAGCTTTCAGAGTGCCCTAGTGAGTTGCAGAAAATCAAGAGACCAGAGAAACACAGGAAAGACTGTCACCAAGATGCAAATTATTCATTTCCCCTGAGCCTACAGGACAAAGGCCTCAGTTTCATCAACAAGTACAACCCGGAAGGAAGAAATTTCATAGCACATGTAAAGGAGAAATAAGACTTGCATCCAAGAACCTCAATGTCTGCACATTATTAGGATACTGGTATTAACACTACGTTTAAAAATTATACAAGGGCTGGGAAGGTGGCTTAGTGGTAGAGTGCTTGCTTGCCTTGCATGCATGAGGCCCTGGGTTCGATTTCTCAGCACCACATAAGTAGAAAAAGCTGGGAGTGGAGCTGTGGCTCAAGTGGTAGAGCGCTAGCCTTGAGGTGAAGAACTGAGCATCAGAGCCCAGGCCCAGAGTTCAGGCCCCACAACCCCCACAAAAAAAAATTATACAAGGGCTGAAATTCAAACATACTGTTTCTGGTGAGATTACAAAATTGTTGTACTGTTCCATTATCATTACCTTGTAAAGTTACACAGCGAAATATTCATAGATGAAACTGATGTCTTGCTTTTGCTTCAGAACAGTGATAGAAAGTGGCTCAGTATGTCTTTGTGTGCAAGCGTGTAGGTGTGTGTTACTTTGTAGATCACACAAGATTAAGTATGCATTGATCATTTTGGAAGCTATAAGATTATTATACAGTACCTTTTTCTCTGCTCTTGTGCATTTGCAGGTTCCCATAATTAAAAAAACCATCCAGATGGCTGTAAATCCCTTTCAAAATAAGTAGAAGAATCTTCAGCACAACACACAGAGTGCTTGACAAAACTTGGCTTGGATGCAGAAGTAAACTGTTTCACGATGTCTCCTGCCACATCTCTTGCTGTGGTGCAGAGCTCCCTTCCGCCTTCAGCCTTGTCCTGAGCATGACCCACCTGTATGTGAAGCTCACACTCAGTCATACCTTCCTCCAGTATCTCTTGCTGCAAACCCAGTAAGTACTAGTTGCTTTTGTCCTTAGTTTGCTTATCTCTTCACAACCATTATGGTTCTATAATTCACACTTGTCCCTATGGTCCGCTAGACAAATAGCTCCCAAAGAGGCAGCTGGTCTTGCTGACTTCAAATTCCAGATTTGAAGCCATTCATTCAGTTGAAGTGGACAAAGGTGCTCATAAGTATGCCTGTTTCCAGAATCCCCTTTTCTGGATCCTACATGTACACTGCACAAATGCTGACATAGGCTGTGGCAGCCTGCCCAGGGTTCTTTGGTGCTAGAAGGCCACCTGTCCTCCCTCATTACACAAGTAGCTACACGCCTGGGTGACAGACAGGCTGTGGCAGCTTCTTCGAAGGGACTCTGGATCCTCAGAGCGGCCCTTCTTTGTAGATAGTCACCTCAGGCTCACGCTGTTCTGCAGCAGCTGCGGTGAGCAGCGTGCCTTCTAAGCAAGGTGGGGAAGTGTGAAGTTGCACTCATGTGTCTGTGTTGCACGTCAGGTCACTGAGTTGTGACTGCTTGTGACACTTGTCTTTCCACAAGGAATCACAAAGCAACATACAAACGAGCACTCACCTAACACCCACCATGTGGGGGTACACATTTCTGCTCCCGAGCAGAATACTCTGCCTCCGCTGAATATTAAGCGTGCTCCAGTAAGGGCACACTTAGCTTATGCGTGTGAGTCATGCTGCCTAAACACACCTAAAATAGCAGAGAGGAGACGCAGGCAGGCTCTGAAGGGGAGGCCGAGGCTCGGCAGCCTGCTTATTTCTTCTGTGGGATTTAAATCTCTAAGCAAGAGGCTGACAGAAATTACAGAGCTGTGTGCACCCGTGACACAAGCATAATGGGTGGTTGTTGTTTGGATCTGGCTGCTGGTAAATGTGCGCGTGTACTTCGGGTACAGCTTTGGCCAGATGACGAACCAACAGAACACGCTAACCGGTTATTAGAAAGCACGCATGTCTGGATGAAACCATGTAAACTGGTTAAGTGAAGAAGGTTTTTAAATGTTTTGGCAATTTTGTAAGACACATCTAATTTCATTAAAGAAATAACTCTGATCACATATAAATGTCACATGATTTGTCAGTTGATTTCTGACTTCTTTCATCTTGTTTCCAAGCTTATCCAACTTAAAACCCATGTGGGTATTTCATTTACTTTTGTTCACATTTTTAAAAACAGAATAGCATTCCTATACAATGAATGGAAGTCATACAGCACTCAATTTCACACACCTAAGTAAGGGGTTGATTTTTAGTATATGCAGTTAAGCAGACTGAGGAAGTTCCATGTTTAAAGCCTGGCATGTGCACGCGCGCGCACACACACACACACAAGTACACACACATGAACACATGTACATGAACTTACTTGATCATGAAAAAAATTGGATTTGTCCAATGCTTTTCCCCATCTACTGAGGGGCTCATGTGGTCTCTGTGCCCTAGTTTATTAATAGGGTGGACTACAGTGGTTGATTTTCACACCACAAAACAATTTTGCATGGATTGAAGTCGCAGTCAACATGGTTTGATTTGGTTGCAAGGAGCATTGAAAACTATGCTCTGTCACTTTACCTCCTGGTCGTGCTTTTGTCTTGTTCTCTGTGAGAGCAGTGCCAGCCCCAGGGACCTGACTGTGAAGTACCCCTGGCTCGCCGACGGCTGCGAAGGGCTGACGTTAGCTCTTCCTTGCACATTTACCAAACTCTCCAGCTGAGCTGCCAGGGACCTGCTTCAGAGGAAGGTTCCCATACAGTTCTAATTCAGTCTTCCTATATGTTGTAAGTACCCTTAGCTCTCCTATTTCTTCTGAAGTGGATTTTGGCAGTTTGTCTACCCAGGAAGTTCCCTTTCACACAGAGCATGTGATTTGCTGACACAAAATCACACACAGGAATTTCTTATGCTCCTTTTTGTGAATTCAGGTTGGTATTAATCATCCCAGTTTTATCCTTAATTGTAGAAACTTGGGTCATCTGACTCTAGCTACCTGGGGCAGTAAAGTAAATCTTGTCAAAGAAAAACTCTTTTTGTTTCATTCATCCTTTTTTTGAATTTCCTATTTGTTTTTATATGTTCTAACTCTAATTTTTGAAAGTTGTGTATGTGAAACTTTGTTCCTCTATTTTTGCTTTCACAACTCACTTTGATCTCTGCTTTTGTATTACTTGACAGGAGGCTCCCTGTAGGTTTCTTTGGGCTTTTGAAACTTAGAGAACTTGTACTTCATAGTTCCTGGGATATGGAGATTCATGTTGGCCATGAAATTTGGAAATGTCTGGCCACTTTCTTAAAATAAACTACATTTTCTTTTTTACTGTCAGATTTTTATTACATATATGCTAACATGTATAATTTTGTAGCCCAAACTCCTGAGACCCTGTTCATTTTTCTCCAATTTTATTGTAGTATTTGGTCTTTTTTAACCTTTTTTAAAAATTGTATTTTATTGTCAAGGTGATAGAGGGGTTACATTAACACATGTAACTTGTTACTCCTTCCTTAATTTTTCTTCCACTTTCTTCCCCACAACCCCTACCCCTCCAAGTTGTACAGTTCATTTCCAACATAGTAGCTTGTGAGTATCACTGTTGCACTGGTTCGCCCTTTGATTTTCTTTAGGAATCCTGTTACTTTTTTTCCCGACTATGAGCTATACATTTCTACCTTTATGTTTCTCAAATTCTTTGTTGAAAACTGATCATTATCAAACTATATATCAGGGCATATATGGAGCGCATGTCCACTCCACCTAAGTTTGGATTTTGTACTGGTGTTTCCTTTGCTGTTGTAATTTTGGCTATTTATATTTTAGTGGCTCTAAAACCCCAACTCCATAAAGTCAGTGCTCACTGTCGTGTGTGGCTATGTGGTTTCTGCTGGTTCACTTAATGCTCAGCCAACACTGGAGCCGAGATTGTTTTAAATTCCTTGTACCAGTATGTTTTCCATTCTTGATGAAGGACGTTGTACATATGTTTGCCTGGCATTCAATGTCTGGCCTTTCCAATGTGCAGGCATACACTGACGATTTCCAAGCACTTATGGACATCTGACTCCTTAAGTTTTCCTTAAATATTTTGACCAGCTTCTTGCTGGCTTTGGCTACCACTGCTGTCATAGGCAGCTGTCTTGTTAAGAAACTGTCACTGAATAGCCCAGGAAATATATGATCCACAAGGAGCAAGTTCTGCTTCAGGTTTTTTGGTGCTGTTGTTTGTTTAGTGCAGTTTTTCAGTTCTAGGGATTGAACGTGGGCCACTGCAGTTGTTAAGCAAGCCCTCTACCACTTGCCCCATGCCCTTTTAATTTCACCTTGTTTTTTGAGATAGGATCTCTTCCATATATCTGCTTAGACTGGCCTTCAACCACAATCTTCCCTACTGGCACCAAAGAGATTTACCACCATGCCTTGGCCCAGATATAGTTTCACTTTAAGTCTCTTGGATTGCTGAGAGAATTCCCAAGCCATTGCTTTCCAGTGGCTGCAAGGCCTCTAATTTTACAATTACAAATGCCAAGCTGCTGGTGTGAAGGCTAGCATGCAAGTGGAGGCAGGATGGAAATTGTTTAACTACACAAGCCTCGCTACTCTTGGCAAGATACAATCTGTTCTTGGGACAAATATTCTCTGATTTTCACAAGCCTTTGCCTAATTTCCATGGGTATAAAAATGATTTTGACTCTTTTGAGTTTTTTCTTTTTTCAGTTCTAAAGTTGCCAAGGGGGGGTGGAGTGCATGTTGGAGCTCCTTGCTATATTACTCCAGAATTACTTTCTTCTGACTTCATCTAACACATTAATTTGTTTTATGTTTATTTTCTTGAAAGTTGCTATTAATATAATGTCCTGTTTGTATTTGTATCTGCATTTCATTCATTACATTTTTACCTATTTCACAAGTATTTGAGACATCTCCACAGACCAATAGGTGACTTGAAAACAAGAATATTCAGTGGATTCACACACACAGTGTTCTAAAACTTGTAGGATGTTTAATTGTGGCATACACCAATTTTCTGACACAAAGCGGGCTTGAGCACATGCTTTGGTTGTGATTTATGTGTCGGACAATTTATTAATCATGCCTTTGACTATCAGAAAAATAACCACTTCTTACTTTGTAGAAAAGTAAAATTCATTCCATTTGTCATTCAAATATTCAACACACACCATTTGAATGAACATTTCAAAGGACAAAGAAAAATAATAGAAGAGATTGCCTTGGTTAAAAATTTTCTGGCCAATATTTAGTTACCTTTGTGAGTTCTAAATTAGTTCCTTTAACACATCCCTGATTCAATTTTTTTTAATGTTTATTGGATACGTACCACTTGCTGAGAAAGGTGATAAACTCTTAAGAAAACTGTAGTGGAGAACAAAACATACAACTAAAAATAAGATAAGTTTTATATGGCAGATGTAACATAACAAAAATGCATGGTTTATGTATGTGCGCAGTAAGTATGTGGATGTATATGAATGTCACAGAGTGCACATGGGAGAGTAGTTGTAGAGGTGGGAGGGAAGTGATGGTAGGAGAAAAACAAAGGAGGAGGCAACAATGCTTAATAAGAAATGTACTCATGGGTTGGGAAGGTGGCTCAGTGGTAGAGCACTTGCCTTGCACGCATGAGGCCCTGGGTTCGATTCCTTAGCACCACATAAGCAAAAAGAAAAAAGCCAGAAGTGGTGCTGTGGCTCAAGTGGTAGAGTGCTAGCCTTGAGCTGAAGAGCTGAGGGACAGCGCCCAGGCCTAGAGTTCAGGCCCCACGACTGGAGCCCCCCGCCCAAAAATGTACTCATTACCTTGCTCATGTAACTGTAACCTCTCTGTACAGTATTTCCACAATAAAAAAACTTATTTTAAAAACAAGAGTGCAGAAGGTCACCACAGGAAGCCGGAGATGGTGGCTTGCATAGGGCAGAGGATGCAGCAGAGCAAGAGCAGAGGCTGCGGCCTGTGAAGTGCTGGGTTGCCCCTGAACTTCCTGCATATTTGGTGTCCAGGTATAGGACACAGTGTCTACAAGAAGGATTCCCTACAGTCAGGCAGCCATCTTGTCCTGTGCCAACACATTTTTCTAGTAAAAGGTGGTCCTCCCTATGCACCCTGCTCTAGCAATAATAGTTATCTGCAAAATCATTTAATACTCTCAAATGCAATTACCAAAGTAGGAGAAATGAGATTAACCCAAAGCAGCATGTGAGAGGCAGCAGTTGGCTGGAATCTACAGAACCCAGGGTGATGGCCATTCAGCTCCTGGGTGACAGGACCATCTCCCCAACTCTGTATCCCTGTGCAGACCATGTGAAAATGTGTTCTGGTCTACAGGGAGCGACATACTCCAGTCAGTTCTCCTGAAGCAGTGAGGACGCATCTGAGATCAGCCTCCTCCTGCTCATCCACAGAAGGCTCTATTTCCCCTCCACCCAGCTTCCCAGCAGAAGTGGGGGCACTGGGAGTAAACACCTAGGCAGAGTTAGGAGGATTCTAGAAAGTGCAGCCCTGGTTTTCTGAGTCAGTGTCCCTGAAAGAGATTCATACCAAGTCAACTGAAATTCACAGCTAAGCTCCATGCACTGCAGAAACACAAAGCTACTTGGGAAATTTAATTACTTAACTGAAGTAATAAAATATGGATGAGAAGAGAGAAAAGCAAGTCTATAAAGTAAACTAGCCAACAAATTAATTAACACTTAATAACAAGAAATTTCTGCCAATTGGCAAAAGTACCATAATTTATTTGGGGACCGGGTTACTAGAATGTCAGGATTGCTATCTCTATGCTTGAATCTTGCAGGAAATTAATCCATAAGAGATATAAAACACTGTCATTTTAAAGTCTAGTGGGAAGGAGTATGTCAGGTCTAGTCACTTGCCCCTATATGCCAAGTAAAGCGACCCATGGGGGTGAGTCCAAGGGGATTTATTATGTAGCCTGGAACATGCCACACGAAGATGACATTTCCGTGCATCTTCAGCCATCTGCTGGGTACGAACATAAGCTATAGGTTAAAACAGACAAAAATCTGGGTCCAGAAAAAGAGAACTATATATATAGTTTAAAAATCCCCAGTTGAAGGTATAGCCTGATCTCAGTGCAGGTCCTTCCTTGTTATCAACACTTGAGAAGGATTATCTGATAGTTCTTGCTCTGGGCAAGATGATTCTCTCCATGAAGAGAATGGCTTAGAGCAAAGCAAATACAAGATGGGGCCAAGGATGCTAATATTATTTTTCTGCTTTTAGGTAATTTTTAGGTCCAAGGGAAGAACCAGTACATTTTCAGCAAAAAAAGCATAATTATCTGTTTTAAAAACATTTTCAATAGATGGAAAGTGGATTGTCTCTAGGCTGAGAACAAAAGCATCAGCCTTTAGGTCTGAGTTCTCATTGCAAGTGAGAACCCTTAGCCTTGGGTAATAGCCTATGGTTCAGGTTGTAACTGTAGCACAGTGTTTTGTCTCAGCAACTGTGCAATCAGCCCCCCGTGGTCACCACTTATGTCTCTCTGCTAATGTTTTTTCCCTTAAAAGACTGGAAGCCTTGAAGATTTTTCCATCTTAGGTATGCTTTGCATATCTACATCATGAATGGCTAGCTGTTCCCTGACAGGATATAATGAATTTGTTTTTAATTTACTACTTTTAGTAACTATATTGGTTTTTATAATGTTCTTTCGTTCTTAATAGAGGCCTGGCACACTTAGATGTACAGGGAAGGCCAAGCAGTTCGACTGATCTTTGTACATACATTTGCATAAGGACACAATACTAAAGGCATTCATAGTCAATGCTCATCCATGTCACCTACCATGACCCTGTTGTACCTGATATTTAAAAACAGCTCCCATTGTGGTGTGCTGAGACTGCAGGATTTAAACAGGAAGGAATTAAAGCACCTGACAACTTGATAACAGGACTGCTTTATGTATATAGTAACCATGGGAATTCCAGAATTAATCACTTGAGGGCCTTGAAAACTACGGGAATTACCTGGTTCCATGAAATATAAAGCTTAACTTAGTTTAAGATAATCATAAACATAAATTCAGAATGCCTGAACTTGTCTGGGCATGATGTCTCCTGCCTGTCACCCTGTGTGTAGGGAGGTAGAAATAGAGAAGATCACAGTTCAAAGCCAGCTTGGAAAAAAGTTTGGGAAAACTCATTTCAATTATTAAGCCAGTTGAAGTAGTATTTGCTTATAAATCAGGAGACCATAGAGAGGAGGACAGGTATCTGAGGCTAGCCTTAGGTAAAAACACAAGATCCTACTGAAAAAAATTTAACAAATGCACAAAAGGGCTACAAGTATGGGTCAAGTAATAGAGGACCTGTCTAGCAAGTACAATTCTCTGAGTTCAAATTCCAGTATGATCAAAAAGGTATCAGAATTAAGTCTAAATGTCTGTTTTATATAAATAAATATAGAATGAACTCATCCATTAAAGTTGACTAAAAAGCTGAATTCACAAATAGAGGAAAACATCGCAAAAAGGCAAAACCATTGTTAAGAAAGAACTCTGGGGAATGAAAACAAAGTTGAGCCAGATGCTTGTGGTTATACCTGTAAGCCTAGCTACTCAGAAAGCTGAGATCTGAGGATCATAGTTTGAAGGCAGCCTGGGCAGAGGGTCCATGAGGCTCTTATCTCCAATTAACCATCCAAAAGTTAGAAGTTGAGGTGTGATTCAAGTGGCAGAGCACCAACTATGAACAAAACAGCAAAGTGCGAGTACAAGGTTCTGAGTTCAAGCCCCAGTACAGGCACAAAAAATAAAAAATAGAAAATAGAAAAGAAAAGAAACAAGAATGAGGAAATACCATACTCAAATAAAAACGGTAATTTCTGAAACTGCATGAATATACTTTCAAGAACTCTGAGACAAGAGTGTTCCGGGAAGGTGGCGGAGGAGAAGCTCGAGACTAAACAAGCTCTTGCATAGAAAGCAGTTTTAGTGTTCCAGTGAACAGTCTTAAGCCAGAGAATCACACCAAGTGTGCCATTACACTACAGAGAATTTGGCCAGAGAGAGAAAATCCAGGCAAGGAGACAGATCTGAGCACTTGCCAGCAGCATGGCTGGAGCTATGACTGCAGCCTTAGCCGCCATACCTACAACAAAGAGTCCAGTACAAAGGCACCAGTCTGCAGTGGGCGAGTGGATTCTACTCAACACCAGCAAGAATTGACAAGGAGCAGATATCTTCATCCTGCAGACCGCAGACCAGAGACGACCCAGGAACCAACAGACCCAGGAACCAACACTCCCAAAGACGACCCAGGAACCAACACTCCTGCAGCGTGAATAGAAGGCAGACATCCTCACTACTTCTCAGGGAGCAGAGGAAGGAAGGCCACCCTTCCCCCTCCCCACTACCTGAGATCTCCATCTTTGATATTGACAAAGGCCCGGGCTGAGCTGCTAGCTCCAACTCAGGCCTTGAGAGAAAACAAAAGAGTCATCTAGCAGGTCACACAGGAACCCAACCAGACCTGCCAGGCTCAACTCGCCCAGCCCATACAGAAGTAACTCCACCCCCCAAGGAGTGGCTTTCTTCACTGGGTAAACAGAGCCAGAGGCTGCCCCTCCCTACAGCAGCATAGACAATCAATAGAAATTCAGTAAATGTAAACCCTGAGAATGGCTCCAGGCTGGACTTTGTGAGTATCTCAGAAGCTAGCCCCTCAAAGAAAAGCTACTGTTTGCTGAAAGGCTTCAACTCTACCCAGAACCTAGCCTCATCACAGCATCTCCAAACTAGAGGGAACAGCCATCTCCCTCTTTTGTGATACTCAAAGCAGATCTGCCTCCCACTAAACTAGCCTGGGAGGAGGATCACAAAATCCTGGGTAAAGCAGAGCATTTTTCTGCCTATCCAAACAAACTGACAATCAAGCTACAGGAAAACCAAACAGAACAAGCAGACCAGAGACTCCACCAAGAGACTGGTTATGGACACAAGGGAGATACAGGATCTTCCCATTCCCGCCCCCACCCCCCCCAAAAAAAATCAAAGAACGTTTATTTGTACCTTATTTTTTACAATATTTTTAAGTTTAAAAATTTTTAAAAATATTTTTTTCTTTTTTTTCCTCTTTTCTTCCTCATATAATTTTTATTTTAGGTGTATATGTGTGTGTGCTTTTTTTAAATCTCTACAGAGCTTTTGATCCTTTTTTTCTTTCTCATTCTTTTCACTTTTTCTTCTCTTTTGTTCTTTTATGCATGACTTAATTGCTGTTCTGCTCATCCTCAGATATACCCGTCATCATCGATTATGAGCTCTTATCCCCCATTGTGTACATACTTAATCCATAAATTTATTACTCAATTCAAACCCTCTTAGACTTAAATTCCTTAATAGCAGTATTACCTCTTTATATCCATATAATATTTTAAACATTTTTATTTTTAAATTTTTCATGTCTCCATTCTATCCCTACCCTCCTCTCATCCCATCCCCATTCTTCTCTGAATACTATTGCTTCAAACTTGCAGTTTTCAAGAGTTTCACTTTTTTATTTTTTATTTTTTTGGGTCTGGTCATGGGGCCTGTACTCTAGGCACTCTACCACTTGAGCCACAGTGCCGCTTCTGGCTTTTTTATTTTTGCTTATGTGGTGCTGAGGAATCGAACCCAGGGCCTCAGGCATGCAAGGCAAGCACAAGCACTCTACCACTGAGTCACCTTCCCAGCCCAAGTGTTTCACTTTTTAATTTTAAATTTTTTTTTTCCATTTTTTCTTGTCTTCTTTTTCTTTTTTTTTTTTTTGCTGTCTCTGCTATCATTCTGTCCAACCCATTTCCTTCTTTGAGATTAGAACTTTGTTAATTTCACTCTCCCTTCACCTTTCCACATCCCTCTAATCCTATTTTTCCCCACATTCTCCCTAAATCTAATAATTTCTGGCTTGCCAAATTCTCCTTTGCTGTTCTTAGGCCATAAAGACATAGTTGTTTGATGTTGAATAGATTGTATCCCTTGAACTAGATTGTATCTGCAGACTTTTGACTGTGTAACTACGGACATTGGTTGATGCTTGCCTTAAAATAGTATTCTAGCACAAAACTGGTGTTACTCTCATCCAAATGGGCAGAACAAGCTGGAAAAAAAACACAAAAAAAATGGGAAGTCCAGGGATCTCAACTCCCACTCATGATAATCAGGGGACAGAACAGATAATGAATAATCTAAAGAGTTCCCAAAAAGCTCTACAAACACTACAGATAAACATGGTAAATGAAAAGAGTGAAAACCTGCAAAGGTCTCAGTGTGAGCGTGATAGGAAGAGAGATGAGGCAAACCAAAGATCAATACAGGAATCTCATGATTGATACAGGAATTGCATAAGCAGACTGAGAACATGCAAAGAGAAATAAGGGAATTTCATGAGCAGGTTGAGATCAGTCAAAGAAATAGACAGGAATTGTGTGAGCTGGCTGAGATCAGACAAAGAGAAAGGAATGGAGTGAGCAGGCTGAGAACACTCAAAGAAAACTACAGGAATTGAGTGAACATGAGGAAGCTAATCAAAGAGTAATACAGGAATTGAGAGAGTGGGATGAGAATAGACAAAGATCAATAGAGGCATTCATGGAATCCATTAACAAAGAGCTGAAGGAAGTCAGAGAGACCACAAAGGGAATGCTGAGTGAAGCCCAACAGAAGGAATGGGAGTCCAAGGAAAACATAACCAATTAACTAAGTGATTTGAGAATAAACACTGAACACCAAATTAAGGAAGTAAAGAAGTTCATACAAGATCTAAAACAGAGCTCCAACAAACAATTTGAAGCCATCAAAGCTGACCAATTAGAAGGAAAAGAAATTAAAAACAAAGTAGAAAGACTTGACAGTAGGTTAGACCATGCAGAAGATCGAATCTTGGAGATTGAAGACAACCTAGATATTATAGAGAAAGAACATACAACCATCCAACACAAGTCCAAGAAATATGATAGATCTATTCAATATTTGGAAGATACCATTAGAAGGCCTAATCTGAGGATAATGGGTGTAGAGGAGCACCTTGAGACAGAAATTAATGGTCTAGGAAATTTGTTTAACAGGATCCTAGCAGAGAACTGCCCAAACATGCAAAAAGATAGGCCTATTCAGATACAAGAAGCTTTTAGAACTCCAAATAGACCAGACCAGAACAGGACATCCCAGTCACATTATAATCCGCACAAGATCAATTCAGACCAAGGAAAAGATCCTGAAAGCTGTCAAGGAGAAAAGATCAATCACCTATAAAGGGAAACCAATTAGAATCACCTCAGATTTCTCAGCAGAGACAATTAAAGCAAGAGCCTGGAATGATATATGCCATGCCCTAAAGACAAAAAACTACCAACCAAGAATGCTGTACCCAGCTAAACTCTCCTTCATAACCAAAGGTCAAATAAAAACCTTCCATAGCAAAGAAAAACTGAAACAATATATCTCCACCAAACCAGCACACATAGAAAACCAACAAGACCACAATAAAGGCCAAGAAACTGCACCCAAACTGAGAATCCAAGAACTATAGGAAGAACCCAGTTGCCCCAGCCCCCAAGAGGGTGGATAAAATGGCAGGAACTCCCAAATACCTCTCAGTTCTCTCTCTTAACATTAAAAGACTTAACTCTCCAATTAAGAGACACAGACTGTCCAGTTGGATTAAAAAGCAAGATCCTTCTATATGCTGCCTTCAGGAGTCACACCTTGCACATAAAAACAAACACATGTTGAATGTGAAAGGCTGGAACAAAATTCTACCAAGCAAATGGCCCCCCATAAACAGGCAGGAGTTGCAATCCTAATATCAGATAAAATAGACTTCAAATTAAAATTAGTTAGAAGAGATAAAGAAGGTCGCTACATACTAATTAAGGGATCTCTCCTTCAGGAGGATATTACAATTCTAAATCTCTATTGGCCAAACAACGGAGCACCCAAATTTATCCAAGAAACACTACTTTCTCTCAAATCACATAGATCCAAAGACATTAATTGTTGAGGGCTTTAACACACCACTATCCCCACTAGATAGATCAACTTGGCAAAAACTCAACCGAGAAACCACAGACCTAAACAACTACTTAGGTCAAGTAGATTTAACAGACATCTATTGAATTCTTCACCCAGCAGCATCAGAATACATGTTCTTCTCAGCAGCACATGGAACATTTTCCAAAATAGACCACATTTTAGGTCACAAAGCAAACTTGTCCAAATTCAGAGACATTGAAGTTATGCCCTGCATTTTCTCAGACCACAAGGGAATAAAATTAGAACTCAACACCAAAAGCTATGGAGGCTGAACAACACACTTTTGCAACACCAGTGAGTCATGGAAGAGATTAGAAATGAAATTCAAGTGTTCATGATATTCAACAAAAATGAACACACAAACTACCAGCTCCTCTGGGACACAGCAAAGGCAGTACTCAGATGCAAGTTTATAGCTCTGAGTTCCTACGTCAACAAATTGGAGAGATCTGAAACCAACAATTTAATGAGACATCTGAACCTCCTTGAAAAAGAGCAGCAAGATAAACCCCAATCCAGTAGATGGAAAGAAATAATCAAAATTAACTCAGAATTAAATGAATTAGAATCCAAAAAAACTATAGAAAGAATCAACAAAACAAAGAGTTGGTTCTTCGAAAAAAGTAACAAAATAGACAGACCCTTAGCAAATCTTATCAGAAAAAGAAGAGAACACACCCAAATTAATAAACTCAGAGATGAGAATAGAAACATCACCACAGAAACAACCAAGATTCAGAACATTATAAGGGAATACTTCTCAAACCTTTATGCTAATAAGTTTGAGAACTTGGCAGATATGGACCTTTTCTTAGCAAAAATGGACATGCCAAAACTAAACCAAGATGAGTTTAACCATCTTAAAAGGCCCATATCAAGCATAGAAATAGAAACAGCAGTAAGAGACCTCCCATCTAAGAAAACCCCAGGACCAGATGGTTTTACAGCAGAATTCTACAAGGCCTTCAAAGCAGAGCTCACACCAATACTCCTTCAACTCTTCAATGAAATTGAAAGAGAAAGTACATTACTGAACTCATTCTATGAAGCCATAATAACCCTCATCCCTAAACCAGGCAGGGACTCATCAAAGAAAGAGAACTATAGACCCATTTCTTTGATGAACATTGATGCAAAACTTCTCAACAAAATTTTGGCCCATCAACTTCAACAATTCATCCAAAAAATCATACACCACGATCAAACAGGATTCATTTCAGGGATGCAAAGCTGGTTTGATATAAGCAAATCAATTAACATAATTCATCACATTAACAAGAGCAAGGATAAGAACCATATGCTTATCTCAATAGATGCAGAAAAAGCACTTGACAAGATCCAGCACCCCTTTAAAATGAAGGTTCTGGAAAAATTAGGAATCCATGGAACATTCCTCCATACAATAAAGGCTGTATATGACAAACCAACAGCCAGCGTTATACTCAATGGTGAAAACTAAAGTCATTTCCTCTAAACTCAGGAACAAGACAAGGATGTCCACTCTCTTCACTGCTCTTCAATCTAGTATTAGAATGCCTAGCTACAGCAATAAGACAAGATGCAAACATAAAAGGGATCCAAATAGGGAAAGAAGAAGTAAGACTCTCCGTATTTGCAGATGCCATGATCTTGTATTTAAAGAATCCCATGGACTCCGCTCCCAAATTACTCAAGCTGATTCAAAACTTTGGCAAAGTAGCAGGGTATAAAATTAACCCTCAAAAATCAATGGCTTTTTTGTATGCCCACAATGAGAAAAGTGTGGCTGAAATTAGGAAAGCAACTCCATTAGTAATAAACCCACAATAAATAAAATACCTAGGAATTAACTAAACCAAAGAAGTGAAGTACCTCTATGATGAAAACTTTAAGAACCTGAAAAAGGAAATCAAAACAGAACTTAGAAAGTGGCAAAAACTCCCATGCTCCTGGATTGGAAAGTTCAATATCATGAAAATGGCAATACTTGCCAAGGCTATCTACAAATTCAATGCGATAATTATCGATATTCCAACCTCATTCTTCAAGGAAATAGAAGAGGCAATCCAAAAATTCATATGGAACAATAAAAGACCCCGAATAGCAAAAATGATCCTTAACAGAAAGAACAGTGCTGGAGGACTATCAATACCAAACTTCAAACTCTACTACAAAGCCATAGAAATCACAACAGCTTGGTACTGGAACAAGAACAGACCTCAGGACCAATAGAATAGAATTGAAAACCCAGAAATGAACCTACAGACCTATAGCCATCTAATCTTCGATAAGGGAGCTAAAAAAAATAGAATGGAAGAAAGACAGCCTTTTCAGTAAATGGTGCTGGCAAAATTGGTTAACTACTTGTAGAAAACTAAAGCTAGATCCTTATATATCATCCTGCACAAGAATCAACTCCAAATGGATCAAAGACCTCAGAGTCAAAGCAGACACTCTGAAAACATTATAGGATGGAATAGGAGAAACCCAGGTCTTCTTGGCACAGGCCAAAATTTTCTTAATAGAGACCCAGAAACACAACAAATCAAAGAAAGGTTGGACAAATGGGATTGCATGAAATTGCAGAGCTTCTGCATGGCAAAGGACATAGCTAGCAAGATCAATAGATAGCCCACGAATTGGGAGAAGATCTTCACTAGCCATACAACAGATAAGGGTCTCATATCTAAAATATACCTGGAACTCAAAAAATTAAATCCCCCAACAACAAATCTTCAAAGAAACAACTGCCCAATAAATAAGTGGGCTAAAGACTTAAAAAGAAACTTCTCTGAGGAGGAAAGAAGGATGGCCAATAGATACATGAAGAAATGCTCAACCTCTCTAGCCATAAAAAAAATGCAAATCAAAACAACATTGAGATACCACCTCACCCCAGTTAGAATGGCTATAATCAAGAACTCTAATAACAACAAATGCTGGAGGGGATGTGGACAGAAGGGAAACTTACTACATTGTTGGTGGGAGCGCAGACTTGTTCAACCACTTTGGAAAGCAGTATGGAGGTTCCTCAAAAGACTACACATAGAGCTCCCCTATGACCCAGCAATCCCACTTTTGGGCATTTACCCAAATGATCACAAACAAAACCATACTAAAGCTACCAACACAACTATGTTTATTGCAGCATTACTTACCATAGCTAAGATATGGAACCAACCCAGAGGCCCCTCACTAGATGAATGGATCAAGAAACTGTGGTATATATACACAATGGAATTCTATGCCTCCATCAGAAAGAATGACATTGCCCCCTTTGTTAGGAAGTGGAAAGACTTGGAAAAATTATATTAAGTGAAGTTAAGCCAGGCCCAAAGAAACATAGGTTCCATGGTTTCCCTTATCTGTAATAACCAGTGTATGTCTGAGTCAAGCAGAAAAGTTGATGTTAGGGAAATGAACCCCAAGATAGGTATTCAATTTTTTTTCTTTCATGCAATTGTTTCTAAGATATTTATAAGATGATTTCTATGTGGCTTTGTATGTCCCTCCCGCAAGGTATAACCCCTACTTTCACTGTATTTGATGTTGGTATAACTTGTGGAGGGGAAGGCAAAAAACAAATCGTTTAACTAGTGTGGACCCATTGCCACAATGAGATGTACAAGTCGTTATGTTGAAAAAGGAACTTTACAACTTTGGTGGGGGGGGGAAGGATCGGGTCAGGGGAATATGGGAAGAGATGGGAAGGGGAAACAAAGAGGAGGCTACAATGCTTGATAAGAAATGTACTCATTATCTTTCCCATGTAATTGTAGCTCCTCTGTATGGTATTTTCACAATTAAAAAAAAAGAACTCTGAGACAGGATTAAAGAGACAATGTACCTAATAATTCATGGGGTAAGAGAAAGATGAAATATAAGCTAAAGAAACTGAAAACCTTTTCAATAAAATATAGCAGAAGCTTTTCCAAATATTGGAAAAGAAGTTATTTAGAACAAAATGGTCTGCTCCAATATCAGGAGAGAAAAGATGTAAAGTAATAAAACTTGGGATGAAAAAGGGGTTATCATATCAGATAGCAATGAAATTTAGAGGACAATTAGGAGTATTTTTAAATTATATGACAAAAAATTGTAAAATCTAGAAGAAATGGATAGATTTATGGACATATAGATAGATTTCGGAACCAAAAGGAATAAATAACTTAAACAAAATCTATCATGAGAACGAGATTGAGAAGTAATAAAGAATGTCACAAGAAGAATGTCAGGTTCACTGCCAAATTCCGCCAGACCTTTAAAGAACCAGGACCAATGCTCCTCAAATTATTCTGTAAAATATAAATGGATGAATCACTTTCAGATTTGCTCTATGAAGCCAGTATTACCCTATACCTAAATTAGATAAAAATACAGTAGCAGCAACAAAAAGACCAAACTATTTCCTAAACAAATTTCCTTTATGAACATGGGGCAAATGTTCTTAAAATGCAACACATAAAACCTGCTTAACATTCTTAGCCATAGAGCAAATGCAAATCACAGTCACATTGTCAGAAGGGCGAGGCCCAAGAAAACAAATGTTAGTGAGGTTTGGGGGTGGGGAGAGAATATTACATACTGTTAGTAGAAATGTATTTAGCCAAGTTATTATGAAAATGCAATGGAGTTTTGTTAAAATTGATAAAAAAAAATCTGACTCTGCTGTTCTATTCCTAGACAGACACCTGAGGAAATCTAAATCAGCATACAATAAATACACAACCATTTTTATTGTGGTATAACTCACGATAACCAAGTTATGCAATTAACCATAAATGATGAATCAATTTTTTTATGTTGCATATATTCACAATGGAATATTATTGAGTCACAAAATGAATGAAACTACATCCATTGTCAGGAATATGGAATGAAAGATCCACGTGTTAAGTGAAATAAGCCAGATTTACAAAGAGAACTCTCACTTTTTCATATCTAGAATCTGGACCTATTAGCACAAACCAACCAAGTAAGAGATGAACAGGGAACTATTTAGACAGAGAAAGACCTGAGAGGAGGGTGGGAGGGGTACAGGGAGTATGTGGAGGGGCTGAACAGATCTAAGGGCATGGTTGGCATCTGCTCAAGTACCATGATGAATCCCATTATTCTGTATAAAAGAGAGATTACAAACTGAAACTGGCTAGAGAAGTTTCAAGGCAACTGTATAGAAAAAGGAAGTTAGATAATTTTTGCCATGCAGAATGTATTAAATGAAACCAACTAGAGCATTGTCTGATAATGAAGGATTCCAGGTATAATGAAGTGCTATGGATAATGCTTACTGTTGCAATGTATCACACACTGGTTTGAAAGCATATACCTCAGGAATCCTAGCAAAAACAATATGGGCAATTTCACTTGCTGCTCAGGAAATGAAAATTAATGATCAACAATAGCATACTTTTACTTAAAATGTTTCCATCAAGCACCAATATTTGTGAAAATTATTGGAAATTAATAGCTAAGTGCCCTATGTCTGATGTAAATTTGCACATGCTTTCTGTAGTCTGTCTCAGTAGGGTGCATCTAGTACTGTTCAAGGCACAAATTCTTGAAAGCCAAAATTCTCCATAAGGTATTTATCCCAAAGATATAGTTGAAGAAATGTGTAATTCACATTTCTGTGTCATGATGAACATATATGAAATCTTGCCTGAATTTTAGACAACAAGGACCTATGGGACTCAGCAGTTAGGAGCATGTCCAAATCCTTACCACTACGGATACAACAAAGCTGGGACTGCCAACTGGAGTCCACACAAACCAAGTGTGTAATGCCCTACCAGAATGCCTTCTTCCATGGACAATTATGACATCGATATCTAAATATAGAAGAGGGACGAGGAGGAGGAAAAGGAAGAGGAGGAGGAGGAAAAGGAAGAGGAGGAGGAGGTGGTGGTGGTGATGGTGGTGGTTTAGAAGACAGCAAAGCTGAAGACAATAGGATCTTAAACTTTTGTAGTGAATTTGTACAGTTTTATAATAGGTACTCATTAAAGAATGTGATAATTGTATACCCACAATGGTCAAACTGTGGATTTAGCCAAGACACTCAACAACTGAATTGATGAATAGATAAAGGAAATTCGGAGATTATATATACTATATGTGGCATTATTTATCCAGAAGAAAATATGAAATTATACTACTTGGAGGAAAAATTATGGGTCTTGAGAACATGTTGTTGAGCTACATAAGCCAAACTCAAAAAGCTAGATATTGCATGTAGTCATTCTGATGACGATGGTGGTGGTGTTAGTGATGCTGATGAGGAGAGGAGCATCTAGAAGATCAGCAGAGAGGAGACGTGGAAAGAAAGGGAGAGGAAAGGGAGAAATGATCAAAACGACATTATACACAGACACACACAGAGACATGTGAGCACAGTGTAATGAAACCCCCCAAACATATTTGAAAAGGGAGAAGGAAGAGAAATGTGGAAGAGGGTTAAATTTGTTCAAAGTGCACTGTGTGTATGGAAATATCACCAAAAAACTCCTATTACAATGTATGCTAATACAAAAATAATAAATATTTACAATCATTTCAAAGGAAGGATAATAAACATGTGCATTTATTAATTAGGTAGGCTGTTCCTAATCTCTATGGGAAAGTAAAGTTTAAAGTGCATACATTAGCTATAGGACAGCAGGAAAGGCATCGGAGCCCAGGCGTGTCAGGCATTTGAACCCCATCTTGGTGTTGTGTGAACGTATCTCTTTATAGACCTCCGTTGTCACAAGTGAATTACAGTTGTGCTTCCCCCAAAATGTGGCGTCAAATTAAGGACAAAAATATCTTCTTGGAATTCTCTCTCTCCCCTCCCCCTCTCTCAAAATGCTTCTATGTTTAGAATTCTCCCGTTATCTTTTATTTCGTGCAATCTAACATGAAAGCACTCCATTTAGAATATACATGCTTGCACTGAGCAAGTACACTGGCAGTAGAATACATGGAGGTAGTAGCTGCCAAATTCCAACCTCGCTGACCTTCTCCACATTTACCTGCACCTTTCTGGTCAGTGCCTTTGTGGGCTTTCAATATCCACACCGAGAAGAGGAGGAAGAGGTCACTAATCCCCTTGCATGCTTGTTCCCTGGATAGGACTCCAGAGCGTCAGAGAAGTCATGATCTACTATCCATTAAAAGGTGCTAATAAGCTGAAGGAACAAAGCTTGCTGTCCAGGGCCTGTCCTGGCCCTCAGCCCTGCAGCCCGGTTCTGTAGGTGCTGGGAGCTAATGAACCTTTTTATATTGCCAGTCATAAAAAGGGCCAATGCCTCTCGGCACGCTCATGGCCACTACAGTGAAACTTGCCTATCAGGCTTCCTAAGGAACTATGAAAAAAATCAATGGCCTCATTTGAGGTCAGGCTCATAGAGCTTTGTGGCAAAGTAATCTAGTCGAGGTCAAACCTCTGCTCTGTCATGAAAATTAAATAGTGATTTTGGAACTGTGTGTTACCCTGAACTTTAATGCCACCAATGTCTGCGTTGCAATAAAAAAGAAAGAAAGAAAAAGGCACCAAAAATAATAAGGAAGGTAGTGGTTGTTTCTTCACATCTGTCTAGCTTATGTGTGTGCAATGTTTTCAGTTTTGCTGATCATCCTTTAACTGCCCTGTGAGGTAAGAATCATCACAGAAGTTTTACACTGGAAGCTTCAAAGCAGTCAGCCATAGCCGAACCTAGATTTAAATCCAGACCTGTACTTCCAACAGCACCGAGTCCTTTGCACCTTTCCCCCCATTTTCCTTCTCATTTTAAAACAGACGATCAGACAGACAATCAGCTCCTTTGTCTCAGAGAATGATTTTGGTAGGAAAGAAAAATAAAATGTTTGGGATAAGAAAACTTTTCTTCCTTTTTTCTTTCCTTCCTTCCTTTCATTCTTCCTTTCTCTTTGCTTTCTTTCTCCTTTCCTTTCTCCCTTTTCTCCTCCCTTTCTTCCTTTCCTTCTTTCCCTTCTTCATCCCTTCCTCTTTCTTGCACGAAATCTCTGTATGTCTCTCTCATTTTCTATTTCTTAAAATCCAGATTTCGTAACGGGATATGTCCTTTGTGTCCTGGAGAGAGGAAGCAATCAGAAACAACTTTGAGAGCAGAAAGAGGAGGAAGGAAGGAATTTTCTCAGATGTGGAGTGGAAAGAGCCTCTGAAGTGCATGGATGACAGTGCTTAGGGTTACAGAAGCAGGGGAAAAGGCAAGCAAACGAAAACAACAGAAAAAAATAGAGATGTGTGATGAAACTGTGGTCAGGTAATACGAATGACAGTCCCTACAAGACCTCAGCCTGAATCCCCAGAACCTGTGAATGAGAGGAACCTAGGGATCTGCTGAAACCAAGGATCTTGAGATGGGTTATCCCGGATTACGTGACTTGGCCTGAGCATAATCAGCATATATCCTTGTAAGAGGGAGACAAAGCGTAGGGAGCTGGACCTGGAAGAGGTCTAGTGCTGCTTCCAAGACGGTGGAGCTGTCGGAGGAAGAGACCAGCTGCCAGGAGGGCCACCTCCAGAATGCTGGATGAGCACTTAAGTCTTCAAGACTTCTGTAGCCCCTACTTAAAGAACACAGATTAAATGCCTGGTGTTCTGGGGCTCTGAGTTTGTGATTATTACAGCAACCACACACAATGCAAATTTCCCAAGTCTCACTTAAAGAAAAGATGAAAGGTCACAGATTATAAAATAACACATGATGCGCTAGTATACCAATTTCTTTTAATCCATGGTAAACAGGTCTAAGAATATCAAGGTTTTTCAACAGTACATTGAAATGGAAGAGCTATCTGGCTTTTCAACAACATCACAAACCCCGAGACAATCATTAGACAAAGACAGGTCAGTAACTTTCAAAGAGTGAAAACACATGTTTTGGTGAGGAAAAGAGAATTTTATGTCCAGTTCAGTGTCACTGAAACAATGGGAAAGGGAGAGCAGCTGCTCAAAGACCTTGTGTGGAAAGGGTCCATCCCAGACAAATGGGGGTGCTCTGAGCACAGCGGTCTGAATGTGATCAAAGTAACTTCTTCCTTAGTCCTTACTGAGCATAATCACTCTGTGAACATTGCTGTTACCAGGGACATGGCGGACAGCAAGGTGGTGGAAATGATGTGCATAGCATTGCAGGCTGCCTTCAAATCAAAGGACTCAGATCTGAGCCTCCTGAATAGCTAGGATTACAGGTGTGAGCCACCAGTGCCCAGCCAGATGTAATATCTATGTTTATTCTTCAAAAAGTCTTCAACTTATAGACAATTCTGCTTGAAATACATATAGCTAGTGTCGTTGGGGGTCTGGTTTGATTTGCATTTTTAGTTTTTGTTTTGTTTAGGTGTTTTTCTTTAGTTGTTTTAGGGTCGTAGGTTGTCCAGATAATATTTACTGTTGGATATTCTTGTATGTATGTACACTAGTGTCATCTCAGAGATTCCTTTCCCATGCATCAGATGTTACTCTTGAGTTCTTCTGACTTCTAGGAAACACACACACACACACACACTCTCATGCATACACGCATGCACAGCCTATGGAAAACATTCTATAATTTGAATATTCTTTTCTTTCTCATTCAGTTTTCTTTGTAGGTTTTAATTTGAATTTAATGTGTAGAGACCCATCTTTAAGATGACCTTTTTTTGCCTATATTTGTGGGGGGCGGGGGAGGAGGGGAGAATGATTCTATCTTTCCTTGTGATTAGTTTTAAGGTTTTCATCTTTCTGCTCAATTGACGTACCTGGCCTTGTATATTTTCCACTTTTTTCATGAAAAGCTTTAATAAGTGATTTTATTTAACTCGAGTTGCTATGACAAAATATCAGAGGCCAGGCGTAGTTATTAAACCATGTACTTATTTCTTCTTAAAGATCCCGAAGTCAAGATCAATGTGCCAACAGAATTGCTTCCAAGTTCCAATCCTATTTCTGGCTTGCAGATGTCCCACGTGTCTTTATATTGAATAGATGGAGAGAGAATAATGGCAGGTTTTTCTATGCCTTAAGTTTGTGGTTGTCAGAGAAAATCAGTTTCCCAAACAAGGTGGGGGGAGGGGAGAGAAAGAGACAGAGACAGAATCTGACATCCAAATCTTTCTTTTCATTTTCTTTACAGTGTTGAGATGATGTCCAGAGCCTCTGGCATCCCAAGCAAATCCTCCAGCCCCAAGCTGCACTTGCAGCCTCCTGTGATGAGGACATTCTTCTGCCCACCCTCTGGACACCTCTACACCTGATGCTATCCCAAAAACCCACCTACAAAGCCATCACTGAAGCTGAGGACACAGAAGCACTAACAAGACGTATTTTATAAGCGTATTTTATAACATTTCATTTCTGGCATTTCTGAACTATCAGAGATGAGTTCTGGAGATGTCTTTCTTGACTCTTGTCATCACCCCCTATAGGGTTGTCTTGCAAGATGAGGGTGTCCGAAGTGGCTGCTGAAGCTTCTGTTCCAATGCTTAACCTGAGCAAAGGTCCCCTTAGTTAGGACTGTGGAAATCCAGCCAGGGCTGTGCTGGGTCTATCTACTGGCCTCACACCTGCCACCTGCTCCTCAACACAGGGAGACTTTGCCTATACTGCAGTCATTTTCCAGGTGATTTTTCCTCAACACTTATTAGCTACTGGTAGAGTCCATGGAAGAGGATGTAGTCAGATGTCCAGTTAAGTTTATTCCTGGACACGGTGATGCAATGCTGGGAGTAAGCCTTACATTACAGTCAGCAATTATTTGCTAGCTATTAGGTCTGTGTAAGAGGACGCTTCCTCGTGTTTCAAAGCCTTAGACCCACACTGTGATGAAACATGGGGAAAGGTGGGGCCCGAGAAGGCATCTCCACCTCAGTCTCAACGGGGAACGTGTTTTCAGGCTCCATGCACAGAGCAGACATGGGATTTCTGTGAGAGTCTCTCCTCCCACAGGCACAGTGGGAAGCTTTGCTAGGACCCGCCTGCTGTGGTCCGGAGGGAGATTTCTGAGGAAAAGCCTGCCACCGCGGGCACCGCCTCCCTCCTCTCGCCTTGGGTATGGAGCGGTCTCCGCACTGTCCAGCCCACACTTCGTGGTGATTCATCAAGAATCTCTGTCTGCATCTCCTGACAAACCCACTTTAGTAACATCTGTGTCAAGTACGCAAAATCTGGGTTCTTTCTGTAGATACCTGCCTCGCTCTCCAAATTTCAAGTTTATTGTTGGACCTATAGTTCAGATTTATGGTAAATTTGAGAAATATTATGACTTTTTAAGTGGACTAGAGTTTGTTATTGCTGTGTAAATGAGAACAATGCTCTTGCTACTCAAGAGGTCTCTTCCTCCAGCAATCCTCCATAGTTAGCTCTGTTTGCAGCCATTGTCGCCATCTTGCTAGGTTAGACATTTTCCATCACTGGGACAAAATACCTGTGGCAACAAATCTCCAGATAGACGAGTGTATCTTAGCTTTCACTCTCACACTGTTACCGTTTGCTGTGTTGTTCTGTGTCTGGGACAGCACAGTGCATCATGGGTCAAGTGTGTTCTGGTGGAGATATGCTGATCTCATGGCATCCAGAAAGCAAAAATGACAATGACAAGAAGAAGATGGAGTGGGGGTTCCAGCGTCTTTTTTTTTTTTTTGCTTTTAGGGCATACTCCTTATGGGCTAACTGCCTCCTCCCAATAGCACCACAGACTGAGAACCAACCCTTCCACACACAAACCTTTGACTATCATTTAAGATTAAAAACTACAGCACTAACCAATATCAAATGCAAGTCCACTAAAACGCTTCCCCAAACAGTCTTGGTACAAATGGTGTCTAGTTAAAGAAAGGAGTCATTTCATTTCTCAAGAAAAACTGATTTGAAAGAAAGGCTTAGTTGTCATTTATCTGGCTGCTTGTTTGGTTTGTTTTATTCTGAATTGCATATAGAGTTAAAGATTCAACAAACAGGTAAGTCTTGTTTTAAGTCACTGGTAGTATGCCATCAATCAACTGCTTATTTGTTAATATTGTCATTAAAACTGTTAATATATAGTAATAACAGAAAATCAATGATCTCATTATAAACACTGTTTGAAAAGGAAACGGCTCCTTTTTTATATTGATTTTATTCATTCAAAACTGTGCACACCATATGTTAGAACAGTGCCCCAGGGAACTAGCCCTGCCGGCCAACACAAGCAAGCTCCCTCCACAGAGCAGACAGGAGATACATGGCACTTGGAAAGAACAGGATCTCATTTTTCTGCTCTAAATAATTCTCTGTGTGTCAATTATCAGCAAAAGTCAACTTTACACTGAATGTATATATATTAAATTATTTTAAGCCTGGGGAGAGGTTTTCTGCATTAAAAAATAGAATGAGCAAAGACATTTTAGGCAATGACATTATTTCTCAATTTAAAAACTTCTTAAAGTGAAAATCTTTGCTTATAAAAAGTGGTATTCATTAATCAAGGGAAATATCCCTGGGGTATCTACATTTTTCCTTGAAGACTATTTGACAAGCTCACAAATAAGCTTATTCTCAATAGGGAAACAAACTGTTGTCTTCCAATGTAATTGCACTAATGACAAACTATTAAGTAGCATGTGTGACCCAATGAGGTTTTGGTTTTAAGTTATGTTGGAATGAAAAGTTCAATAAATCCTTGACTGTCATAAACTGCTATAACAAAGAGTTGGGCTCATCTTATTTAAGACTCATTTGACCCTATTCATGCATCTAAGTAGGAAAATTTCAATAGTTAGAGCACTGATGATCTATGCTATTATTATTATAATTTACTCACACCTCATGCTAAACAATGTCCTATGCACGTGGCAGTGGATGAGATACAAGAGCATAGGTTCTGCAAGTGACTAATGGGGAACAATGAGAATCAGTCAGTAAACAAAGCAATATGGAAAACAGCCAATGAGGTCAGATGCCTAAGAATAAAATGAATAAAGCAAAATAAGCGATGTCATTGAATGCTCAAGGAGAACAATGCTAATGGAAAGAAAACTAAAGGACTGACACACTTTAATACTATTTCAGACACAGATTCTCTCGGGACGTCCAGAGATTTTTCCGGAATGGCCTGCGTGCGCTGCACTGCACGGCTCGTTCTGTCCCGTAGGTGGTGCAGGGCTCACTGGGACGCACTGGGTTTAGCTTTTCTGTTGCCGCTGGTTCCTAATGGACTTGTTTCTTAGGCCTTTGTGTTTTATGTTCCTAATGGTTTTAAGGAGTACTGGCTCAGCATTTTGAAGACTGCTCTTTCTTGGAACTTTCTGATTTGTTTTTCCTTGGGCTGCTGTTTGGGGTGTGGAGGAAGGAGACCGCAGAAGTCAAACCATGTGCTCATCAGAGCTGCCCAAGCACAGTAGCAGTCGGCCTACTGACCGCTGGTGGTGGTGGCACTACCCAGGCACAGGCAGGGCTTTTGTTAGGCTTCTCTGTGGGACAGTTCTTTATTTCTTCCTTCATCTTTTCTATTTATTTGTTTTTAGTTTTAATGTATTTGTTTTGTTTTT
The DNA here is from genome assembly GCF_000151885.1 of Dipodomys ordii. Classification (NCBI taxonomy): domain Eukaryota; kingdom Metazoa; phylum Chordata; class Mammalia; order Rodentia; family Heteromyidae; genus Dipodomys; species Dipodomys ordii. The sequence continues at coordinate 2,392,915 of NW_012267293.1, read as the reverse complement.
CCTTTTGAGCTCGGATCTCCCTGGGTGGCCCAGGCTGGCCTGGGACCTGCAGCCCTCCTGCCTCTATCAAGTCCTTGGTTACAGATGCATTCCACCCTGCCTAGGCCCCCCGCCATCTCTTTTTTTCACAATGTACATTTCGGAAATAAAATGACTGTGCACAGTGTGGATTTCTTAGTGAACAGCAACACGCTCCCTCCTTAAGGGCATATTCTCAAAGTTGTAACTACTGAGGTGACAATGGCTTCATGCCCAAGGTTGTCTCAGGACAATTCCCTGCCTCCTTGCCTTCTACTGTCAGTGCTAGTTTTCACTACTAATATCAAAAGCATTTCCTGACATCAAGTTCTATTACCTTTCTAAGATGTAATATATACTGTGATGATAGGAATCCTGTACATATAGAATCTAGCTGTTAACCAAGATACTTCTGGAGATAAAGGATCTGGCATTATACTCCAGCCATAAGGAGATAAAGAATTCATTTCTTCTTTTTTTTTTTTTGTCGGTCATGGGGCTTGAACTCTGGGCCTGGGCACTGTCCCTCAGCTCTTCAGCTCAAGGCGAGCGCTCTACCACTTGAGCTACAGCGCCACTTCCGGTTTTCTAGTGGTTTATTGGAGATAGGAGTCTCACGGTCTTTCCTGCCTGGGCTGGCTTTGAACCGCGATTCTCAGATCTCAGCCTCCTGAGTAGCTAGGATTACAGGCGTGAGCCACCTGCGCCTGGCCAAGAATTCATTTCTTAATGATGACAAAGATAGGGTAAGTTTTGAGCTCTGAAAACGCAACATTAGAATCACCTCTTTGTTGAGTGTTACAAAGTGGTGCTAGTGGTATTTCTGATGTGAGACTCTGTGGTGAAACGGAAGACCAGTAGATAGACAGGACAGCTCAATATTAACCTTATCAGGGCTGCGCATGCCTGACCTTCTTTATAGGAGGCCCACTAGGCACCAGACATCTCCTATGTGGCTTTTTTTTTTTTTTTCATTTTGAGGGGCTTCAGACAAACCAGACAGAATGAGTCCTGTATTAACACTTGAAGTCCTACCCCATTATAATGCTTCAGTTTAAATGCATATACAATAAGAGTTAACTGAGATAAACATAAAGAAGAAAGTATGAGCAATTTTCTAAAGATGTCATCCAGAAAATACTTTAAAAGCTAAAGTTTTAGAATGTGAAGCACACAGAATATTCTTTGCTCACAAAGAATATGGTTGTTCTACAGATATGAAACAATCAATAATTACTTTAAATAATGATTTTTTTCCTTTTCACTTAAAAACAGAAAGAGGAAAAATGTGAGTTTCGGTGAGGCAAATTGAGAAATCTTCTGTACATTACAAGAATCTATACTCATAGATTTACAAGGTTAAACAGATTAAAACACACTGCCTGCCTCTCTTTGGTTTCATCTTGATTTTATTTTTTGAAAATTTAAATAAGAGGAATTTGAAAGGCATAGGTTTCTTTATCTAGACGCCTGCCTCCCTCCCCTCCTCCCCTGTCCTTTGCTACTAACCTGGTCTCCAGCCAGTCCTGAGTCCACTTCCTTCCTGTCCATCTGCTTTTCACCCCACTGAAGCCACAGCTCTTTCTGCCCCTGGGAGAGATTCCTCTTCTCCTCCTCCACACAAAGCCTTGTGGGCCTCTCCCAGGCTCCTTTGACCTTTATCTCTGGACACAGGGACCAGCCCTCTTCCTGTTCTGTTCTGTTTTCTCTACTTCACATCTATGCAAGTCACTTGTTGATAGCTCCCCTTCAAACTCATTTACCTTACAACACAAATTGCTTAATCTCTAGCAACCCTGTGATGATGATTCCTCACCCCAAACGTCTCTTCTTCCCATTTCCACTCTGCTAGGGACTTCTCAGCCCTGTGCAGCAGGTCTTTCTCCTACAGAAACTCTGCATAGCCCGCCTCTCCTGTGAATCTGCTCTAGGAGGTCATTTTCAGACCCCGCACACAACTCTTCCTCATTTTGCATGAACATCTGACATCTTTCCCTCTGGTCAGTGCACAAGTTTTAACTCTAAAACTGGTGTGTGGACCTTTTGCCAACAGCCCAGATAGGCACTCGGTCTGAGAAATGGAAGAGACGATGGATAAATGGGTGCTGCCGATATGGGGGGGGGGGAAGGAGCAGGGAGGAGAGGGGAAGCGAAAGGAAGGGATGGAAGAATGAAGGGAAGAGAAGAAGGAAGGAGGGAAGGAAAGAAGGAAGGAAGGAGGGAGGGAGGGAAGGAAGGAAGGAAGGAAGGAAGGAAGGAAGGAAGGAAGGAAGGAAGGAAGGAAGGAAGGAAGGAAGGAATATTTCTCTTGTGGTGGCATGTACCAAAACCAGAATTTTTTTTCCAGAATTAGTTCTTTCCTTGTCACCATAAACTACCTTTACTTTTTTATTTTTCATTAAAAAAGTCTCAAAATTAAGTGAATGGTAAACTGTCCGGGCACTCTCCACACAACCTGGCCTACCTCCAAGCAGACGAACACTGTTGGAACCCCACTTCCCAGCCCACGTCCTGGCTGACCTGCAGACAGCAGACAGGCAGGGCCCAGGCCATCGGAAGGACCCTTTTGTGGTACTTCCATGTGCTGCACTACGGTAAGCTGGAGCTGCTGAAAAGCAATGTGGAATGACAGGGTATTCGTGTGTTCTGTTAATATGTAAGCTGGCCTGTGAAGTAACTGAGAAAGATACACTCACAGATACACTCAAACACACTGACACTTACTTGCACACAAACACACAGGCACACATATGCACTCACAGGAACACACACACTCACCAGCACCCACATCCTTGTAGACATAGACTCCTTTCTCAGGAAGGAGGGCCTCAGATGTGGGCTCCAGGGTCTGGTGGGAGGGCACCAGTGCCAGTGCTGCCCCCAGCTGGTCAGAGATCAGCTTCAGCCTTGACAGAAATCAAAGGTTACATGTCATAAATTCTCTTAGTTTTTCAACATTCCTCTCTCAGAGGTGAAATATTTCCATTCCCATGCAAACGGTTATTTTCAGGAAAAATGTCTGTTTCCCCACTGAGCTGAGTGACTCATCTTCTTCAGGGGAGAGTTTGTGTTCAGCAAGATGCTTTCAAGGGGCCCTTAGGCAACATGGATTTGTTTTTTCTCGCTGAAAGCATCAGCAGGAAAATGTTACCCTTCACTTGTAATCAAAATGAGCCTCAAGATAATCACTGCAGTAGCTGCTGATGTCCAAACCCATTCTGTTGTAATAGGATGGCTGTGGAGGTGACGACCGGGTGTGCAGCCAGGTGACTTCGTGGTGGAGACACAGGCCTCCACAGAGCGGTCCCAAGGACACATAGGCCAGGGAAGTTACACAAGGACGCATTTCCCTGGTGGCCGAGCTTCTCAAGCTCGTACAGCTGGCAGCGACTAGGTGCTGCTGCTGCTGCTGCTGTGAGCATGTGAGGGGCTGTAGCACCCCAAGCCTGCACCCCTCAGCCGCTCCAGGTGAGAAACCTAGAGCGTCTGTGCGCATCCCTGTGCTAAATCACAATCAATAGTTTTTTTCTCTGTGATAGTAACAAAAATAACCGCATCTTTGAAAAGAGATCTACTGAAAAAATAACACAGGCAGGACTCATTATTCAACATATCAACAGTCCTCCTTTCTTTTAAAAATTGTCTTGTTTTTTCATTGGTCTGGGTACTTTTCCATGTGGTTTCTTAATTGTTTTCTTACTCTACCTCTCTTCCAGTGGAACAGACATGCTATCTGCAGTAATGTGGGTTCAACCAAACATGGATAGAAAATCTGTGTACCTGCTGTGCAGGTGTAGATTCTTCCTCACATCGCTCCCTAATAACACAGGTGACAACTACTTCTACAGCATGTACACTGTACAATGTGTTGCAGGTAGCTAGAGATGCTTCTGAGTTTACTGTAGGCTTGAGCATAGGGTCTATGAAGGAGCTATGCTATTTCACATAAGCACTCACATCTTCAAAACAGGTCCTACAGCAATCTCCTGCAATGCCAAGGGACAACTGAGCCGTATATTCATTACGTCCAAAACACTGAAAATTGTTTATGAAAAAAAAGAGGAAATATAAAAATACATCAAAAGTCACTGATGTCTGCATCTGTCATCTGCATCTGTATTTTTACTTTTCATGGTCTAGGAAAACCTCACATGCATGTGAAGCTATCAGTTTGCCCCTGAAGCTCTCCTGACCCCTTCTTACCCTCAGACCCCTGACCCTCTCTCTCTCTCCAATACTGGCTGGCTCTCCCCATTGGTGGTACTGAGGCATTTAGTATTGAAGGACACCATGGAAGCTGTTTTGCCACAGGACTTAATACTGTGTCAAAATACAGAGAGAGTAGATAAGAACCTGTGAGGGAGTTTCTTTTAATTAGTTTTGATGAAGTAGTCAGTGAAAGCCATTTGTATTTCCCAATGCAAACATTTTAATGACTGTGTCTAATGCTCATATAGCTTCCACCACTAAGTTGTTTCCCTGTAGCATTTTCGTTTCTCAGTTTGTTAGAAAAAAATGATATAAAAAAGAGGGTTTATTTTATTTTAAATTTATGTTCATTGCTGAATAGAGGCCCAAAGGGCACTTGATAAATGCGCTTTCATAAATCAAAAAATAAATAGGTGGACAAAGATTTCTTATAGCCTCTCAGCCTAATGGGGCCACCATCGCAGTGTGCCTGAGATCTGCAAGGCCCATCTGTAGGTCTGATCTGAGGCCTTGTATCAGCGCTTCCCTATCAGCAGTGCTGGCTGAGTACTATCTCTTTCATTAATTTTCTAGCCATGTCAGAGGACTTTTACAAGGAATGATTAAAGGTGAAGATCTAGATTTACTTTTCTATTTGTCCAGCCAACACAATACATAATGCTATATTTGCAGATATTAGACAAGTTACCTTCAGACTCAATGCCTTTTGGAAAGGAAATAAATAAAGGGAGACTTATTAGCATTAGATTTATACCTATTATACAGGTGTAAGAAAAGATGGACATTCCAAATACTAGATGGCAGTATCCTTGGAAAGTAAGACCAGAGATCTGACTTTGAAAAGCTGGAAGTTTCTGCAAATTCCAAAACTCTAAAGAGGAGGGTGCTACCCAGGCCAACTCTCCAAAGACTTTCTTTGCTCAGTTCTAAGGTACGCATGAGTGCTGGGCAAGTGTGAAAGTCTCTACTAGGTTGTGCAAAGCAAGCTGGGAATTGAGAAGTGAGTTGTCCTGGGAATTGCTCAAATCCCATCTACCGGTGTGGAAGCACTGATGATCACTTGACTTCAAAGGACCCCCCCAGTCACCCCCAAAAGACCTCTTCGGTGCTTGTGTGCACTGTCTGCGTTCACTGCCTTGCTAAGGCTGCTTGATCCAACACTGAAGTAGCACTGAAGAATTCAGCTAAACCAAAAAACCTCTCCCTAGTGAACAGAATCAAGCTCAGAACTCTTAAGATGGTAATGTCAGAAAGTATGCCAAGGAGAGGAATCGGTGACTCATACCCAGCAGAAATTGTGTTTTACACTGATATTTTTGCCAGACTAGGGGGACCAGGAATTCACTTTATGTGCTTCCTCTGTCTGGGTCCCAAGGCATTTTCTCTGTTCTAAACTCCATTTCTACCTGAAGGACGTAAGTCACATGCATGTGAACAGCAAACCCAATTCAAGAAGTCATATTTCTAGAACATTTCTTAACAAATGCACATTTTCTCTGCCCTAGAATTTCTTTACCTTTGCCAGTTTCGCCCAAAGGGCCTTTGAGGGGTTGAGACCCCTCAAAGACTGGTATCAGTCTACTTTCTCGCATGGCTGTTCTGTTCATAGCTTCAGGTCACAGGAACTTCGCCTACAATACACTGAGCTCCTAGAATAGTGCCATGCAGGTGTGCCCACCAACAAATGCACTGTGGCAAGTAACACACCAAGCACTTCAGGTACACAAGCCAAGAAGCTATAAATGTGAGCCAGCCCATCCAGCCTTCTCAGCTGCACGAAAGCCAGTCAGTAGCTCCAGGAAGCCAGCTTCTACAACACTGAGGTGAGAAGGTCTCTCCGGTCCCTCAGACTTGGACATCTCTCAACAGACCCTCACTGAGGCTGACAGTGCCGCTGTGGTGGCTCAGCCACGCTGGTGGACTTTACGTCCCAGATAAAACCCAACTTCCAAAAAGAATAATTAGTTGCTTGTGTTCTGATGAATCTGTTAAGAACTGTACACTTCCCTTTGGGGGCTACAACTTAAAGCTCCCTTGAAACTTATCCTGGATATTGTATTATTCAGAGTGCGGTGCTCAAGATCCCCAGACTGCCGTGCCCTGCTCTGCACGCTGCCTGGCCCCAAATGCCAGATTTCATAACCTGCATAGAAATGCCAGATTTCATAACCTGCATAGCAGAAAGGGGCATCCCCATGCGGGGCTGGCCAGAACGACAGTCCCAGGGACAGATCACATCAGAAACGCGCCCCTGGGGTGAGGAAAGAAGGATGCTTTCGTGCTCTCGCCCTCCACAGTGGCTGCCCGTTTCTACATGGGCAGAGCCCAGTTTAGGAGGGTGTTTGCAAATGGACAGGGTGTAGAGGCCTCATTTGGTTCATTTGTCACATTCCTCAACTTATTAGTTCAGTGTACTAAGCACACACTACTACTCATCTTTGGATAGATGAATGAATAAATGACAAATGCACTTGAAAACTAAGCTTCTGTGATGCTAAAACTTTTCTGACACTTAAATCTATAAACACTGTAGGGGTTCTAAAGTAAATTAGTCAGCATTATCTACAGAGTAAGAAAGAATAGCATAGTGTGTGTGTGTGTGTGTGTGTGTGTGTGTGTGTGTGTGTGTGTGCGTGTGTGTGTGTGTGTAGACATAGAAATTATATGTAGATAAGGAGACTTACTGTAAGAAACTGACCCAAGCAATTGTGGGTGCTAGACAATTCTAAATGTACAAAAGCCTGCAATGTGGGTTGTTTGGCTAGAAATTGAGGCACTCTGATATACTTAGCTTTCCAAGAGGATTTATCATTCATTCATTCATTCAAGCATTCATTCCTTTGTTCAACTGTAGCCTGAAGGGTTTCTTCTGGAGAGGCTCCTCTTGCTCTAGGAGCTCAGTCTTTCTCAGCTCAGAACTCCCATTGACTGGCTGGGCTTACAGTGACTTAAGTTCATCCATCCAGACACATCCTCCAAATCTACATAGAGAGGAGACCATCACAGATACCCCATGGGGAGTCAAGCCAACACCCATGTTTTCCCAAATTTCTCTTCAAAATGCTTGTGCTGAATCCAGTTCTTATGTCTACCTCACTGTTTTCCCTCCTTCCTCCACCAAACCACCCCTTTTCTTCTAGTTCTTTATCCTTTTTGGTAGAATTAACCATGCTGCAGAGTTTCTGGAGAAACCTAGTAGAGGTCATTAAAAATTAGTTATGCTCTAATTGTAAATTAAATATGAATTCATCGAAGCTGGAATCTGTTATCATCTTAATATGTTTACTGGAATGTGTTTGTGCCCCAAATCAAGCAACATATCCATTAAATCAAACATGTACAAGTTAGTATGTACAAATTAATCTGAAATTTGAATGGACATAAAGATATGAACTCCCATGTATACTAGTTAAAGAAATTAGGCTTTTACATAAGTTTTAACAGGTAGTTGTATGTTCCTTGTTGAAATGCTTGGGACCTGAAGTGTTTCCAAATTTGAATCTTTGTATCGGCTTTACCAATTGAGCATCTGTAATCTGGAAATCCAAATCCAAATGCTACAAAACCTGAAAGTGTCCGACTTTCACATTAGCACTCAAAAAAGCTGCTGACATTGAATCATTTGAGGTTTTATATTTTCAGAATAGAGCTATTTAATCTGTGTGAAACATTTTTATTATTTAGGCAACTCATACCATGTAGTCAGCATCATTTTCTCTGTTTTGTTTTCTGTGGGATTGACTCAGAGAAATTATTACAGTTAATAACTATATAATGTCTTGTTGGAAGTTTTAGATAATAATCCTACAAAAAAGCTAACAGAAAAAATTGGCAAAGATTTCAACTAGATTTCAGTTCAACCAAACCAGTTACTCAAATAATGATTTAATAAAGCTTAGCTATCAGATTTTTTAATGAAAATATGCTTTTCATTCTCTTTGTCAAGCTAACTATAAATCCAAATTTAATGTGAAAAAGTTGAAGGAGATGAAAATTAATTTTTAACACAAGAACAATACAATGAAAATGGGAGATGTGATTTCCAAGACAATGAACTTAAAGAATGGTGAAAGTCTTCTATTAAAGAACAAGCATCCCTCGTGAGAGGTCTTAACATGTGTTTTTGCCTTTGTCAAAGCTAGAATGAATAATGACCAGGATGGACTGCAGTAATATGTGACATCAACTTAATTTGAATTTAAGATAGATGATTAATAATTCTATAAGACATATTAGCATGACTAATGGGATATATACTAATTATTTATTATTGCCCCGATATTCCAATTTAATTAGGTATCCTCTTCATGTGCTTGATAAGGCCATCCTGAAACAATCCCAGAGCCTAACAGTTTTCCACAACCTCCTCTGCTTGCTCTCTGCAGTTTGTGCAGAACTCAATGCTGCACTGGTGAGGACACTGATGACTAAGATGGTGCATTTCCAAACACTTCTCACCCTCACAGCTGTGCATGACCGGGGAGCAGGGCACCTACGGGGGTAGCAGGGGCAGACATGGCATGCATGGAACAAAGATGGGTGTTAAGAAGGAAAGAAAGACATGCTCAAACAATACCAAGCTCAATGAATCTTAAATAAAGAGTCTGCTAGCTCCTCATCTGCCTCCCCGAGAACTGTGAGGAACTGAGGTTTCTATGCATGTGACTGCTGGGTTTCTTACTCCACTCTATCTGCTCAGTAACAGCAGTTTGCTTCGGCTGGATGGATGGACAGGTTTGTGGAGGGGGACAAGAAGGCAAGCTGAAGCCAGAGACCCACTCTTCCCTGTAATTCTTCAGGCTCCATCCACCCTACATCTGTAAAATATGCATCCGCTGCTCATGGAAATGCAGGGTCCCCAGAACTCTAGTGTGAGGAAAGCTGTCAGCTGTGTGCCCACAGCTTCTTAATATTACCCTCCTCTTGAGGGTCAGGTGTTCCTCCAGCAGCGAGACAGCTGAGTTAGCACCCCAGCAGAGAGGCCAGGGGCCACCAGGAAGCACAACAAGTCCAGTTTGGCTAGAATACGAGGAATGGATCATTTCAGTCTTGCACATATTTTAAATGTAATTTAATATTTAGAGTGGTCCAACTGTAGAAATATGTATATGTGACCAGATTATCAAATACAATTCAGCAAGAGAAGTCGGGAAATGTGAGAATATAAAGAGGAACACAAAGGAGCTGTGTGCACATTCAATCTGTGCTGTGTTGTACTGATCACCGAACCTGTGCTTATTAAAATCACTTCACTTGACAGGCTTTTTGTGCAGTGTTTCTATTAGTAAAATCCTAAATACTTTGCTTGGAGGAAAGGGAGAGGGGAAGACCTCTCATTAAAACTAGATTAAAAATTATGTTTGCTATTCACCAAAAAGAAATGTAACAGTCCCACTGCCCATTTAAGATTAAACTTGAAAGTTTATTCACACAAGGAGACCCTCCCATGCTGAGTTCCTCAACTAAACTTCAAACTTTATGAGTTTATGATGGTTTCAAAAAATCTAAAGATAAGATGATGTATATTTATGTTTGGTATAACTATATAGTTTTAAAATCAAAGTCAGTTTTGCACACTATCTCTGGTCTATTACCTCCTCTTCCCTTCTCTCTTTCTCTTCCTCCTCTCTCTTCTCTCTCTCCTCTCTTCACTCTCTGCCTCTGTCTCTTACCCTCACACATGCACACACACAGCATATATATACCTATATATATATATAGAGAGAGAGAGAGAGAGAGAAAGACTCATAGACGTCTATGTTCAATGAACACAAACTTTTAAACACTTGATTGTAATGACAAATTGTCTCCCTAGATTGTAGAATAGTAATAAAATGACAGGTCTTAAGCAGAAGTGTAACACCCTTTGTTATTAAGGCAATTCAATAAGAACCTCAATAAAATACCAACCCCATCTTCCAGGATGACGCTCTTGCAATTCACCAAACTAAGCTTTGGACTTTGCTAGTTGAATGAGAATGACTTAGCTGCTTCGTAAAATATATATCTTATCCCAACAAAATAAAATCTGCATTCACCATAATTTTGCACATGAATATTAATGATGGATTTGTATTAGCAAACCCAAATAAGCCCTAACTGGAGAATGATACAAAGTGATAATGAGATGTTATAAGTGAGAAATGATGATCCTTATATCAAAGTTATAATTAATGGTGTGTAACAAATGACTAAAAGCAGCTTGATGAAGTCTCATTTATATTTTTATTTTCTTGGGCAGTTCTGGCTTCCTGCCTGATAAAAAACATTGACTACTCCAAGGTCAGAGTACTTTCTCTCTTAAGAGTTCGGGCATTTACATTTAGGATTTGCTAATCTTTAGACAGTCAAGGTCCCCAGAGGCCCACTTAAGTCCTGCTCCCCAGAGGGAGATGTGTAGCTCAGTGGTAGAGGTTTGCCTGGCTGCTTAAAGACCTGATTTCCAGAACTTCCAGAAAAAAAATCCTTTAGGACACTGGGCCTACAAATAGTTTTCTATGTCACTGAGACATTTCTGTAAAGAGGACTAAGAGATGTTTGTCTCTTTTCTTTTCTTCCTTTTATTTTTAGCTCATAACACAGGTACCATTCATTCTTGAAATTATGTGCTGCTTTACCAAAGGACCAAACTTAGGGGCCACTTGGTCATGCTATGGTACCTTTAGAAACAACAACAACAAAAATACACTTGTTTTACTTTTAAAGTAATTATCTCAGATAACTGGTTATAGCACTGGAAATCTGATTAACACAGGACCCCTCTATACTAAATACAATGCTTAAAATAAGGAAGGGCTCTGGTTCAATTCTTTTACCCATATCTGTGGAAAATATATTCTTTCCCCCAGTAGATTGTTTTGGTCTCTTAACCCCAAATAATTTATGTTAATGCCTATCTATCTATCTGACATATACATATAAAATACATACACATTTAGGATGTGCTTCAAGATTTTCCAGGTTTGATGACCATAATAAAACCTCTCAGCAAGCAAGGAAACTAGGAAGATGAAAATACTGATCTGTTTATCTGACCTTCTACTCATAACAGGCTATTTAATTAATGCAGTCTTAAACAGTTTAATGTCATAAATAAGTACAATTTTTAATTCCAATAATTATCAGCTATTCTAAATCCACTGCATTTCAGAATACATTTTAATTGAATTAAGAATCTATGGGGAAAAAAAGTCTGCTTTGCTTTTATCTGGTTTCACTATGTGTAATAACCTGGAAATACTTGATATTGTGACAATATGATCCTTCCAGCCCAGGAACATGACATAACTTCCTATTTATTTGAATCTTTTTCAAGAGCATTTTGTAAGAAAATGTGTAAGGAACTTACACATCTTCCATAAGGCTTATTTCTATCTATTACTCAATGAACATTGTGCGATTAGAAAAAGAATGGTTTTATTTCATTTTCTAATTGTTCTTTCCAGTTTATAGAAATATAAATGACACTGATGTTGACAATGAATTGTATCTCATTTCTAAGTTGTAGATTCCTTGAGATTTCCAAGATCATTCTCTGAAAGAAGGCTCTTTTAATTTTCTTTTCCATTCTTCATAGCTCTTTTTCTTATCTTATTGCAATGGCCTCCCAGATGCATCTGATAGCAATGGTTTGAAAAGATGTTCTTACCTCAATCTTGAACTTATGGTAGCAGCTTTATTTACTTCCTACATTTTTGCACAAGATTCTCCAGTTGAAAGTGTATTGAAAGTTACCATGAGTAGGTACTGAATGCCTCCCATTTTTTCTCATATATTGGGATTAGTTTTTCATTTAACTTATTAATGAGAATTATTACCTTGAATAAATTGGTTTTCTTGTAGAAAAAATTTTACTTGTTCATTCATTGTATGCAATTGTTTTATGTATTTATGACTCCATTTGAAAAAATTGGGCTTGGAATTTTCTTATCTATATCTTGGAGTTTTTGTGTCTTTGTCTTGTAAAACTTGTATCTATGTCTTGGAATTCTTGTGTCTGTAGCTTTTTCATAGCACCTGAGCTTGATTTTGCTATTGAAGCTATGGCATCCTCACAAAATAAGCTCAAAGTGGTTCCTCCTCCGCTACTTGGAAGGAGTGTATGGTTTTTCTTTTCTTAAATGCTAATAATATCTTTTGAATTCATTCATTTTATCTATCATTTTTAATATGTTCTTTTAACTGACTTCAATACTATTTCTCTCATTAATTTGGGGCTTAGCTAGGACTTATTATACTAATGTATCAAAGAGGAAGGTTACAGATTTGGGAACTTGGTTCCTGTCCAATGTATCATTAAATGCCAGCGATGGAACTCAGTGGTACAGGCCTTCCTAGTATGTGCCAGAATCTGAGGTTAAACACCAGAACTGAGAAATATCCTACACTACTTCCTTTCATTATTCATTTAGCTAGACACTCAGTTTTTTTATTTTTAATTTGATAGCATTACAATCAGAGAATAGTCATTAAAATTGCACAAATTTACAGCTTAATACCTCGTCTGTCTTAGAAAACAATCCACATGCTTTGATACAATCATACATTTTGTTGATATGTATATTTTGCAGATATAAATTAGACAGAGCCAGTTTATTATCTATCCAAGTCTTTGTTTTGCCAGTCCTGGGGCTTGATTGGGTTTGAGCACTGTTCCTGAGCTTCTTTTCCTCAAGGCTAGCACTCTACTATTTACAGCTTTTTCTGTTTATGTTATTCAGGTCTTTTAATGTTGATATTTTGGGTACTGTTTCTAAATTGAAAGACAGGTGTTCAGTGTTCCACTAGTGACAAATAGTATATAATTCTCCTTGGTTTTATCCATCATTGCTTCATGTATTTGTTCTTAAGTACATGATTTACATTTTAATTGACCTTTCTGCAATAATAAAGCTTCTTCTTTAAGAAGGTAATTCTTTTTTGGAAATCTGATTTGTTTTCTGTGTAGCTACATCAATTCACTTTTAGCAGTGTATAATTTTCATACTTTAAGTTTTGCCCACTCATATTTTAATGTTCAAAGTGTGATTTTTTAACCAACTGTAGTTACCTGTACACTTAAATATATGTGCTATTATTGTTCATTGATCTGGGGGAATTATCTGGTCACCCTGCTTCTACTCTTCCTTTCAAATATTATATCTGTCAATCTCTTCTTCTAGGGTTAAAAATCTACCAATGTTGGGTATTTTACATTGAGTCTCAGATCTTGAACATTCTCCTTCTTTTCTCTTTTTCTAAACACCTTCAGTTTTGGGAGTTTCTACTGATCTGATTGATTATTTTTAATCTGGTCTGTTGATAAGACCACAAAAATATTCTCTATTCTGCTATGTTTCTCATTTTTAAAATTCAATTTGATTTTTATCTCTGCTGAAATTCCTTGTCAATTGTTTACTCTCACTTACTTTTTTATTTTATTTTTATTTTTTATCAGTTGTGAGGCCTGAACTCTGGACCTGAGCACTATCCCTCAGCTCTTCAGCTCAAGGCTAGCATTCTACCACTTGAGCCACAGCACCACTTCCGGCTTTTTCTGCTTATGTGGTGATAAGGAATCGAACTCAGAGCCTCATGCATGCAAGGCAAGCACTCTACCACTAAGCCACCTTCCCAGCCCTACATTTTTATTCTTTGAGACTCTTTTTACCCAGTTATTTTAGAATCCCACCGTGAAAATTCCAACATGCAGGCCCATCATTACATCTGGGTTTATTGGTTAATCAGATATTGATGAAACATGCTATTTCTTTGTGTTTATTCTTCTTTGGCTTTTTTTTGTTACTTTATACCAAAAGCTGAATATAAACTCATGCAATTCAGCCATTTTCTTATTATCCACACTGCTGTGTCCTTCTCTTCTACCTGGGCTCTATAGATGGACCAAAGCCTAACTCATCTCAGAGCTCATCACGATTGGCATTTTAGGTTGTATTGTGTTCAGTAATACGACCACCAGGAGCTGGTGGACAATCCGCCTGTCCTCCTTGTCAGAAGGGAGCAGCACCTCTGTGAACGTCATTTCCCTGGTGGAAGTAGCAACTCTGTCTTCCTCTGTGCATGACCAGACAAAGGCCACAGAGAGGACATGCAGCACGGCAAACTACTGACAGTTCCAGAAGTAGCGGTGGAATGATGGGACATCAGAGCTCCTCTCCGCGACAGCAGCAGTGGGGGCATAAATGCTCCCGGCCTCCATGGCCAATAATCACACCAGCCAGTGCAGGTCTCTGTGCTAAACTATTCGCTCCCCTGCCAGTCTTTTCAGGCTGCAGCAATCGCTGCGTCTGAGGGTTGTGCATGCCACATTTTAATTCTGTCCCCTTGACTGGTGACTCACTGTCACAAAATTTGACTCGGAGAGTAGTAGCTCCAGATGGAGTCCCGGCAATGACCTCAGTGACCTCAAAATAGGGGAGAAGGTCTGTCTAGAGTATACGCTGTCAAGATTGTCCCTTAAATTATCTCCTCAGGTCATTTGGGATAGAAGCTTGATGATGATTCCATGAGAGTAAGAGTTATTAGGAACTATGGGTAAGTAGCTTCAGTTTGGCGAGATGAAACTAATTTTTGAGTCTGTTTGTGCTATAATGTTCTTTGCATTACTGAACACCTGAAAATGGTTAACATGGTAACTGTTGTGTGAAATACACTTTGCCAGACTCAATATCTATAGCATGCATTTTCCTTAAGACCAATGGAGAAAGAAAAACAACCTCAAAGTCTTACAATTTCATATCAAGGTACAATTAGTAAATCAGAGAACTGCTCTGAGAAGCCTTAAATAATATCATCAGAGCTTATATAACTTGAAATCATGCCCAGACTTTCATATTACAAGTGACACAATTACAATGAACTTATACGATATCCAGTTTCTTCCATAAAAATTAGAGCATTGATTTGGATTGTCTGAAATTGGGAGAAAGGTATGTAGGGGTATTTGGAATCTGAGAACCACAAAAACCTTTCCATTACCCACAAGGTCGCTTGGACTCAGATGACACAAAGCAGCCTCTGATTCTTTAGGAATGAGTCTCAAGCTGCACGACTACTGGCACTATTCACCTGCCAGAGGGTGACAGGGACACACAGTGGGCACTCGGGCTGCACAGTGATCCGAAGGCTCTGGCCTGAGGACTCTTGGCAGGGCACGGAGCTCATGGCGCCAATACAGCTGTCACAGAGCCGGAATATCCTCTGATTACATGAACCAGGAAGCAGTGAGGGCAGAGGAGCCAAAATTGACTTCAGGGTCCTGAAGAGTCACCGCTCCCTGCACACATCCCAGAGCCACCACCCCCTGCCTCCCTTAGGAAAGAATACTGCCCACTCCCAAGAGGATACTTCCTGTGTTTTTACTTCATGTCTTCCTCAGCTTTAAGGTGCACACATGCAAAGAAAAGAAACAAGCTTCTATGCCTCCATCAGAAAGAATGACATTGCCCCATTTGTTAGGAAATGGAAAGGCTTGGAAAAAATTCTATTAAGTGAAGTAAGCCAGGCCCCAAGAAACATAGGTCCCATGGTTTACCTTATTTGCAATAACTAGTATATGTCTGAGTCAGGCAGAAAAGGTCAGATAAGTTGATGTTAGGGAAATGAACCCTAAGATATGTATTCAAATGT
>NW_012267293.1:2362446-2376770 GCF_000151885.1 Dipodomys ordii | reverse complement strand
ACTCATTATCTTGCCCATGTAATTGTAACCCCTCTGTACAGTATTTTCACAATTAAAAAAAAAGAAAAGAAAAGAAAGCAAGCAAGCTCAGAGCTCTGGAGGTTACTTGATACCGACTCTTGGTGACACTAAGACCCCATCCAAACCCTGGCCATCTGAGGCAATGACATGGGTCTATGCAAATTTTAAAAAACTCCCATCAGTGGCTGGGAAGGTGGCTCAGTGGTAGAGTGCTTTCCTCACATGCACGAAGCCCTGGGTTTGATTCCTCAGCACCACATAAGCAGAAAAAGTCAGAAGTGGCACTGTGGCTCAAGTGGTAGAGCACTAGCCTTGAGCTGAAGAACTGAGGGACAGCGCCCACATCCAGAGTTTAGGCTCCACAATCAACCAAAAAAAAAGAGTGTCCCTGAGGATCTGCAGGTGTCACTCACCTCCTTGTCCTACATGCGATCCTGACGCTTGTGTAGAAAAAGATGATAGTAACAGGGACGGCTGATACCCCTGGCTTCAGCAGTGGACTGCTCACCAAGGTTGATATGGTCTGGGTCTACTGACCACCCTCCCGCCAATATTGGAGGCTGTCTGAGCCACAGAATGGCTCCATTCTGGTAAGGAGCAGCCAACCACCTGTGGCAGGTTGATGATGTGTGGCCTCTCTGTTCCAGTGTTTTACCCTCAAAAGAGCACACAACTGTTTTGAGTGTGAATGTGCCTTCCCCTGCCACGGATGTGCCAAGTGCCACCATCCCAGGCTGTATGATGCTACATTTGCTGCCTAGATATTATACCTCCAAAGAACACATTTTTCACAGAAAAAGAAGGGCTGCTGGGGCCTCACACGCATGGTTTCACTGATTTTGCCTGCCTTACGTAACTTACTAAAACTCATGGAAGACTTAAAGATTTAGTTTGTAACTTTAGCTGGAATGTATTATAAAAGATGTGGTATAATTCTTTGAATTAGCAATGCATGCATAGTGCTGAACTGGTTCCACTGCCAGACAGCAAACCATTATGCACAACAGATTAACACAACATTCGTTTAGTGTCTAACAGGTTCTGTGGATAAGGACCTGCAGCATGGCTGAGTCATCTCAGCGTGAGGCTGTGTCTCTCCCACTAACTCAGGTTCTTACTGTCCCAAACCCATGTGTTATGGGGTGCATCTGTGGAATTCATGAGCTCAAGCTCTGCCTTCTAGAACCCCTCCTAAGAGCGCAAGCCCACCCAGGTGCTTTTGATCAGTGCAAATGATTAGAGAATATTAACTATCTAAGGAAAAGCCCCTTTGCTACAGTGCTATAAGGTGACCTAATTATGGTGTGGCATGCTCACTCTAAAGGGGAAAGGGTCCTGCTAGGGTTCTGGCTGCCACAGTAGAGAACTGTACTACAGCCAGATCACAGGACACTGATGGTGTAGGACCCCTGAGAAAAACAAGTGCAAACAAGCAGGCTTTGGTCAGTGGCAAAGCCAAGGAGAACCAGAACACCCATTTTTCATGCAAATTGTCAAACAGGAACAAACTGCAAGGGACTGAAATCTAGGACCCAGCAGCATGTAGTGATGAAAATTCAAGGAGAATATCTGGACCCTTAAAAGTAAAATGTCTGGGGCTGGGAAGGTGGCTCAGTGGTAGAGTGCTTGCCTCACATGCATGAGGCCCTGAGTCCCATTCGTCAGCACCCCACAAACAGAAAGAGCCAGAAGTGGTGCTGTGGCTCAAGTGGTAGAGTGCTAGCCTTGAGCTGAAGAGCTGAGGGACAGTACCTAGGCCCAGAGTCCAGGCCCCATGACCAACAAATGAAAAAAAAAAAAGCAGTGTCTGCCATTTTTATTTTTCACACTAAGAGAGAATCGATGTCGCCTATTTACACATATCCATCCATGTACGTCCTTTTGTTTCCATGTGGTTACCACCCGAATGGTTTCCTCACCTTTTCGCAGGTTATAATCCAGGGGATTCCCAGACTCCTTGACTGGAGACCACCACCACCTTCCTACAGAAGCAGCTCAGATGTGAAAAAGCATTTGATGAAGGCTACTCATTCCATACTTTAAAGAAACATCCCTTTGTCCTCCAGCCTATGTTTGAACTAGTACCGAGATGTTTTCATTATGATGGCTCTGTAATAGAGTTTGAAGATTGATATAGTTATTCCTCCGACACTGTTCTGCCTGCTAAGGACTGTTTTCGTTATTCAGAGCCTGTTATTATTCCCTACGATTTTTTGGAGTGTTTTCTCTATATTACTGAAGAATGTTGTTGGGATTTTGATGGGTATTGCACTGAGTCTGTCAGTTGCTTTGGGCAGTAATGCCATTTTCACGACTTTAATTCTTCCAATCAAGGACTACAGAAGGTCTTCCCTTTTCCTTAAGTCTTTTTCAATTTTCTTTTTCATTTTTCTAACGTCATCACTATAGAGGTCCTTCACATCTCTGGTTAATCCCTAGATATTTCTGTTGAGGCTATTGCAGATGGGGTTGCTTTCCTTATTTTAATCTCAATCTTCTCATTTTTGGCATACAAAAAAAGCTGCTTGGTACTGTAAAAAAAACAGGCCTCAGGACCAATGGAACAGAATAGAAGATCCAGAAGTGAACCCACAGACCTATATTCATCCAATATTCAATAAGGGAACCAAAAACATAGGTTGGAAGAATAACAGCCTTTGTAGCAAATGGTACTGTAAAAGCTGGATGTCTACATATGGAAAACTGCAACTAGATCATTATATCTCACCAAGTACCAGTGTCCACTCAAAATGGATCAAAACCTCAATGTAAGACTAGAAACCATGAAATGATGACAGGAAGGGGTCAGGGAAACACGAGGGCTTCTGGGCATAAGTCAAAACTGAGTAAAGATCCAGAAACACAACAAAGCAAAGAAAGACTGATAAATGGATTACATGTAACTTAAAAAGTTCTGCATGGCAAAGGGCATAGCTAACAAGTTAAACAGAAAGCCCATAGAACGGGAGCTATACATCAGACAAGGGCCTAATATCCAGAATATACATAGAGCACAAAAAATTAAATCCTCAAGGAAATAACAACAGTATTAAGTAAATGGACTAATAACTAGCAGCTTCTCAGAAGTAGTAGTTAGGGTGTAAGGGGGTGGGTGTAGTCAAGAATTCATTGTATATACCACAAAATTAAGAGAAGGGGTGGTTTGGAGGGGGTGAGGATGCTGAAGGGGGTGACACTGATCAAGACACATTGTCTTCATAAACTGCTTTGTTAAATGGCATCTCCTTTGTACAACTACTTAAAGATAATTTAAAAATTAAAGAAATATCCTGACAAGCTTCTCAGTCTGAAACTGACTGATCAGAAATCACAAGTTGATAGATTTTATGCAACTGTCTATTAGGTCTTGCGAATGTCACTTTTTTGTTTTCTTTCCTTTTAAAGACTGTACTTTTAGATCTGTTTCAACACAGCAGCAAGCTTTAGAGGAAGGGCAGATTCCTCACAGCCCTTACCAGCTCAGGGGGGCACAGCTCTGCAACTAGCCACATCCCCAGGGTGGGATCTTTGTTACTACTCTGAAAAAAATAGCATTAAGCCCTGTGTGTGGAAATTTTGACTATGACATTTACCTATCACAGAGGTATACCTTGAATATATGAGTTTGGTTCTAAATAAAAGCGGCATTTCTTCAGAAAGTACTAAACCAGGGATGGATGTATTGTGCTCCTCCAGGAGGAACTGGCAATTGGTCAGAGTTAAACAGACAGATTGCTTTAAATGACTCTATTAGCTTGTATTTTGTGCAATGCTGTCACAATGTTGTGATGTCCAAACCTCCTTTCTGGGCCTATGCTTCTCCAATGTCCTTATCAACGACACAGTCTCTTTACTACCTGGAAGACCATGTTCATCATTAAGATAGTGTTGTCTGTGTCACATCATCTCAGAAACAGTGAGTTCAGCCTTAAGAGAGCTCAGAAGGCAATGGACAAGTCAGATAATGCAGGTTGTAGAGAACCAGCCTAAGAAACAAGAAAAAGAGAGACTCTGAAGCTATAGCCACAAGCTTCCATTTCTGTGCCTGGAAACCCTGTTCCCATTTTCTCTGAAATTCAAGAACACAAAAATAGCATTTCCTCTCACATGCTACCATTCCATGTGACCTACTCTGAAGTGTACAATGGTAACACCTAGGGTTAGAAACCAGTCGGTTTTCAACCATGAAGGAAGCCAGCTAACAAAACGTAAAGGCCTCTTTGGCCAGGCACGGGGTGGCTGCTTGTGAGGCAGATTCACACATCCAGCCTCTCCAGGGATTCTTGTTTCACTGGCTGATCATTTTTTCCATGGAGAGAAAATTTCTGGACATATCAAGAGTTTTCCAGAATTTTGAAAATCTCCATTGACAGCACAAAGTCTTTCCTTGAGCCTTCCGACCCTATCTCAGACGTCTGTACACAAGAAGAGTTCTTCTGGAAACACATTCTTGACTACAATGGTTCCTGGAGTCATTATGGACCTGCAGACATCTACACAACCAGACGGAGCGTTGGACCCTGCCAGCTGAACAGTGCAGTCTGCTGGCATATGGGCATTGTTAAACTGGTTAAAACTTTTCCAGGGCTTACAGGAATTCAGACCACCAGAGCTCCATAAATTAAAGACTGATAGCATTCATTCAATCTGGGCCTTCTCCAACCCTGCACTCTGTTCTACCCTGTGTCTCCAGTTGGTCTGACTTGGTACATTTCCTAAAAACAAGGGCCAGGTGTCCAGCACTGCCATGCTGAATGCTATTTCCATTTTGGATGGAAATTAGCAATTCATATTTAATTCTACTTAAATCTTTCCAAATCATTTGCAAAGATAACCTTATTTTCAGTGAGTTAAGTGTTTCTGAGGATAACTTCCTGCTTGTGGTACACATCCCAGTATATGTTGTCCAATTTTCTTTACTAATTTTTTTTTACTAATGATGGCCAGATAATCAATTTTAAGCCTAACAGGGGAACACACCAATTTTATGTAGCTGAGTAAAATATGACCAAGATGATTCAAGTAGACAGTGACCACAAGGCACAACCTCTCCAGGCCCAAATTAGTGAGATAAGACTCATTTCATAGAGCTAATGTCAATAAGCCCCATTCGAGTGTAAGTAATCACACTCACAGAAGGATCCGCTAACATGATCTGCGAAGCCCATGAAGGGAAAACCAGGGCTTTTGTGAAATTGCTTCTCCATTATGATCTTTAATTCAAAAGCAGACATCAGCCTCCAGTATCTCTAGGAATTTTTTAATCTAAATGAAGCTAAAATACCAGAGTATTGACCATTCTTGCGCCAAGACTCCAGATCAATAAGCTCTCCCAACCTAATAGTTTTAGTGATAGAACTGTTCAATCATTCACTCTAGAAATAAGGATGTATGCCGGTATAGCCTAGAGTGGATTAAAAGATAATTAAATAAACACTGCTCATCTTCCTGAGGACTGCTTGTAAAAGATGAGAAGAATAAATAAAAGGTCAAAAACAAGTGAAATATTCTGCCTTTCTGAAGATTTCCAGTGTATACCAATAGAAAACCTCAATTAATCTCCAATGTAGTCTCTTCTGCTTCACTACTAGTGTACTGACTATGTGCCAGGTGAAAAATGGTAAAGAATGAGGTAAGACCTCAGAATTCCCTCTGAATGCCCAGTCCAAGATAGGGTTACTCAAAAATACTGCCAGACATTTGAAGAAGATTTTACACCAATTTTCAAACTCATCTTTGGGAGGAAGAAGCAAAAGTAATCTTCTTAAGTTGTTGTATGAATCCTGCATTTCCCTAATACCAAAACCAGACAAAGACATTGATGGAAAGGAAAACTGTCTATCAACATCTGTCATAAAAATTGACACAAGAATCTTCAACAAAATTTTGGCAGAACAAATCCAACAATGCATAAAATAATTACAATCATAACCAAGTGTGATCCCAAATCAGTTATTCTGGTTCAACATCAGAAGTTAATCTTATCAATCAGCCATAAAAGTATATTCATATAATTATTCAAATAGATGAAGTAAAGTCATTGGACAGACTTCAAAACCCATTTATCGAAGGAGAACTGTGGCTCAAGTAGTGGAACACTAGCCTTGAGCAGAAAAGCTCAGGGATGGTTTCCAGGACCTGGGTTTAAAACTTACAACAGGTAAAGAAACACACATACATACACACCTACCCCGCTACTCCACCCCATACACACACACAAAGCTAAAACCCATTCATGATAAAAATAAATAAAACTCTCAGTAAATTAGGAATAGAGAGTATATTTCTCAAAGTTATATAAAAATGTTTTAAATCATGCAATTGTAATCCCTCTATATGGCATTTTCACAATAAAAAATGTTTTAAAGAACTGTATCTAATACCACAAACAATAAAGAAATTAGAAACTTTCCCACTAGGACGAGGAGCAAGAAGTACTCCCCTCTCTTCCTTTCATTTCTCCTCTCTGATATGTTAATGAAAGTCGTACCTGAAGGAATATGACAAGAAAACGAAAATAAAATGTGTAAGTTGTAGAAAGAAAGAAACTAAATGGAAATTTTCTCCTGAGATAATATTTAGAAGATCTATATAAAAGATCCAAAAGATAGACTAACAACAAACTATTAAGATTCCTTAGAAAGATGTCAGGATATAAAGTTCATATGCAAAAGTGAATCTCTGTTCTGTACAATAGCAATAGACAATAGTATTAATTAATTAATTAGGTTAATTAATTAAACATACAATACCATTCACATTAGTTCAAAAACCTAGAAAATACTTATGCCTGGAACTAACCAAATTTATACAATATGTATAGGAGTAAAACTTTAAAAATAGCAGCTGAGAAGAATTTTAAAAAATTTTATAAAATGGAAGATTTATTTTCATGAGTAGATATAGTCGTTATGGTCAAAATATCACTTCTTGCCAATTTGATCTATCACTTGAGTAACAATCCAGTATCTATCCCAGCAAGTTATTTTGTGGATATTAGCATGGTGATTATAAACCTAGAATGGTCATTTCAATACTTAACAAGAAGAACAAAATCAGTGGATTAGAACCACCGGCCTCAAGGGCAGCTATAAAGCTGACAAACATCACAGTGCAGTTACAGTGAAAGATCAGGTGACTGGATCAATGGTACAGGAAGCGGAGCCCAGAAATAGTTGTATACAACCTAGGAAGGCCAGATTTTCTTACTAATATAGGCAGACATTAAATAACCTTCAATTAAGCCTGGGAAATATGACAGATTTTTTTGAAAAAAAAAAAAGAGGATGCAACCTCACAGTTTGTAAAATTTGAAAAGCTCATAGAAGTTTGAGAGAGAGAGAGGGGGAGGGACAGAGAGAGAGGTGGGGGAAGGAGGGAGGGAGATTTATGTGAATTTCTATATATAAATTGCATGGTTTCCCTCATTTATAATAATTAGAATATGTCTAAGATATTCTTAGCAGGGATCACAGTAGCACAATAGCTATGAGCATATGGCTATATAAAATGATGCTTATCAAAATAAACTCCAAGAAATGCAAACAAGAGGGATTTTTTTAGTGTACTGTTTGCAGTTTTTTCTTTCATTTTCCCCCTCTGGTCTAGTCACTGTGGTCACTGTTTTTATTTCTGTTCCCTTTGTCTTGTATATAAGCTTATCTGATCTGGAGAAGGGAAGGCGAATCATAGAAATGGTGGGACAAAGGGTGAACTAATGCAATAGTGATACTCACTAGACATTATGTTGGAAGTGAACTTTACAGCTTGGGGGGAAGAGAGTTGGGAAGGAACTGGAGAAAATTAAGGAGGAGGTAACACTGCTCAAAAAGAAATGTACTCATTACCTTACTTATATAAATGTAACTCCTTTGTACATTTAAGATATTTATATAGTTATTTATATACAGATTTATATATAGATATATATGCATATTATTCAACTTGTATACTACACTCTCACAAGCCTCATCCATTTTTACCCCAAAGCAGATGTAATCTGCCAGAGCCATTGGCAATGTAATTCCTCTTTTGCAATAAGACACATACCTCTGTTTTTATAATTCACTCTGTCATTTTCCACCTTCCTTTTCTGAGTGAAGAAGCCAAAAATTAGACCTTAGATACTAATGACAGTAATCAGGAAAAGCAAAGTAGATTTTTTTCAAGATTATTTAATTGATAGACTGGCACAGTGGTATACATCTACAATCTCAATTATCAAAGTTCAAGACTAACCCAAGCAAAATAAGTGAGAACCTATCTAAAAACAAAATTAAAACCAAAGGACTGGGGACATAGTTCACTGACCTAGCAAGGATGGGATCTTGGGTTCAATTCCTCTACTCCACAGATGATGATGATGATGATGATGATGATGATGATGATGATGATGATGATGATGATGATGGAGGAGGAGGAGGAGGAGGATGAAGAGGAGGAGGAAGAAGACAGGAGGAAGAAGAGGGGGAGGATAGATGGTTAAGTATGAATTTATTGAAGGTAAATTGTACATCCGCTTATCAATACAATGGATCAAGCCCTCTAAAGGGTCACCTGATGTCCATCACACACAGGACTGTGTGTGTGTCTTTTGAGTCTTAGTAGCTGAAACCTTCCTGCCATTGGATGGA
The DNA here is from genome assembly GCF_000151885.1 of Dipodomys ordii. Lineage (NCBI taxonomy): Eukaryota > Metazoa > Chordata > Mammalia > Rodentia > Heteromyidae > Dipodomys > Dipodomys ordii. The sequence continues at coordinate 2,368,116 of NW_012267293.1, read as the reverse complement.
CAGACTCCCCCACACACCCTCTCCAGGACCTCAGCAGATCTAAACTGACTATAAGTCTAAAGTGAGCACAGAATCTTCAGCATGAGATCCCTGCTTGCTTATGGCATAGGAGCCAGTCATCTAGATTTTAATAACATAGGACAATAACTCTGTAAGTTCTTCTGATTCAGAAGCAAACAAGTTCTGGAAAAAATTAATCTAGAGAAATTGGTCTGTAGACCAGGATGCCAGTGATTCTGTTGATCAGTGATCGATAACTGAGGAAATATTGAATCTCTGTATAATCAATAGGACACTTGTTTAGTGCTCACATAGGCCTTTCAAATTTAATTTTTAGGACATTGTACATTTTACTAAGTTCATCATGATAATATGATCTTAGACCATTTCCCAGGAATGGAAGGCCTTGAAAGTATGTGACACGCTTCTGTGCTAAGAAGCTATTATCCGGAAAGTCAGAGACAGCATTAATGAAGCATAGACTACACTAATACCAACAATGTTTCTAGACCTAGTGTTTGGAATTGCAGGCTAACCCAGCCTGGAGAGTCAAAGCAAATGAAAATCAGTTTGTGGTAGATGCAAGTTATAACAAATGTTATCACCAATATTGATTTTTCTCCTTTTGTTCTGATTCATGAAATGACTTTATAACAAGGGTTTGTTTTTTAAAATAAATGAGGCACACAGATTTTCTTTCTGGCCAAATGTATGTAATTTTTCCAGTCATTTCCTTGGTGCCAAGAAATTGCTCAAAAAAATCGTACAGGCTTATCTTAAAATTATATATCAGATACCACTATCAATTAAAAGTGCAGCTCTGATAAACGCAGACAGCTGCCCTCAGCATTAAATCCATCTGCCTGGTGGTATGAAACCTGGTTTTGCTTAACTCCAGGCATGTAGGTATTGATTTTTCTTCCTGAATTGCGTTTCCACTGTGAAATCTGAAGTGGGATTTTTCAATGCAGAACAAATTAAGATGTTACAAGTCCCAAGTAGATTTGATATGTCTGAATGCATAAAAATAGATTGTTTTAAAGGCAGTTCCCTGATACCTAAAAGTGTTACATCTGAGTAGTCCTTGCATAGGCCCTACCAATGGTAGGTTAATGTATTTGAAGGTTTTAAAAGTACTTCAAAATGTTTGATTTGACTTGAATAAAGATGCTGATCAGACAAGCTTACTGCACAGTTTGTTTGGTCTAATTTTATGCCACTGATATGGACTAAGTGTGTAGTGCTATGATGACACATAGTGTGAAATAGTAAGGAAGCAGTAGATGTGCATATGGCATACGTACATACATATGTACATATGCTATTCCACGTTTCACAGAGGGACACAGGCTTAGAGTCAGACTAAAACTGGCTCCCTCAGGAGGCCAGTCAGGGGGAGGCAGGTTCCCAGTTTGCTCCACTTCCTTGTGTGTCAGCTGGGAATGTATGTACTGAGGGAATGAAATTAGCACACTGGGCATGCCAACTAAGATGAGACCTCTCTAAGCAGTGAGAGTGAGCTTTGTCCTAGACATTCAAGACCAGAAGTCACAACTGGCACAGATGACCCACACAGCGCTGGCTGCTCAGGTGACCAGCTGTCACCAACACTGTGACACAGGGACACAAGATAACCCTATGCACACTACTTCACCTCTGCTGCAAGTCACCCACACAATTCTACAGCATGTCCATTGTAGATCATTCAAAATTAATTAAGGGTCCAGGAGTAGAACCACATCTCTGTGGAGAATTGATTTCTTTTCTGAAAGTTTTAAAATAAATTGAATGGTAGACCTAAATGTAAAGACTAAAACTATAACATATATAAAAGAAAATCTCTATGAGCATATGAAGATTTGTTAGCTTGGATACTAATAGAAAATGAATTGGGTTTCACGCAAGTATAAATTTCTGTTTCTCAAAGACAGTGTCAAGGAAATGAAAATTCAAGCCACAAACACACATAAAAATGTATTCAAATACATCTATCTGACTAAGTCATCCTATCCAGGAAATATACATTTAAAAGGCTTACCACATAAAGTCAATAAAATTGGCAAAATATTTGAAGCAGTTGACATAAAACATATTAAAGTGGACACTATAGATTGATAAAGACATTCCAGCCTTGCTCATCAAGGGGGCAAATTAAAAACCTAATAAGACAGCACAACACATTCTAGAGCAGCACAAATCACCAAGACTTGACAACCCAGAGTCTATGGGGATGTAGAGCAAATGAAGCTTCTCCACAGAGAAGATGGCACAAACATTTCGAAGACAGCTGGCCCTACCTTAGACGTCAAATGCCTAACACTCATTCCTAGAAATCTCGCCAAGAGACATAAAGTATATGCTCATCCAACCATGTTCATGACCAGTGCTTACTAAACAGCGCAGGTTGACTTGAGTTTGTGGTGCTCCCGCCTCAGCCTATACTGGCCTGGCTCACAGGCGCATACCATCACACCTGACTCAAAGATTTTCAGGTAAGTGTTTATAGCAGATTTATTCAACAACTAGGACAGCACAAATGTCCATGATCAAATGAATAAATAGTTTATGGTGCATCCGCATGTGTGAAATATGCACATCTCCATGGTGAGAGTCTCCATAGAGACATGTGGACCAGCTATGGCTGCATTCTGATGGGTGGGGCTGAGGAGAAGAGTGAGAATTTCATTAAACTGGAAAAGCAAGATGGTAGAGGGTAGAAATGGAGGGAAATGGTAAAGTTATTAAGTCCTGGAAGCGACAGGCTGATTGACAACTGAAGATTAAAACACATTGATTCATAATGAGAAGACAGCAGTGCTAGAAGACCAGCTCCTCTCTGCGTGGTGACCACTATAGGGAGAATGAAATGAGCCAGTTCAATAAAACGTAGATAGGATGCAGAAAGAAACAAAATTTAAACGTTTACTTTGGCAAGAAATCAGGAACTTTGGGACCTGAGATATTGTTTCGGTTTATCACTGTGCGCTTTAATCCTTGTCACTTGCCCTCTTTCGCCTTTCACTTGCCAAGTAATAAATGTTCTTTCAACCTCGCCAATAATGTTGATACTTTATGGGAAATAATTGAATCTATCTAAGTTTAGCACTCCATATAAAAAACACCAGCTAATACAAAGATGTAAATAGTTCTAACTTTTTTATCACTCCTCAAAATGAAGAATTACCTTCAGGGGTAAAAAAAAAATTAGTGTGATAGAAATGTATCTATAATATGCATCATAAAATATGGGAGAGAAGAGACTTCCCATGTCAAGTATTTGCCTGTATCATTAATTCTTCACTAAAAATAAATAAATGGTATTTCAGTGTGAAGCAGAACTTCCTGCACACTTCACTAGAAGGCCCTTGACGCCCAGCCCAGGGCTGGGCATCCTTTCCTCTTGGGTTTCCTGGGTCTTCATGGTCTTAATTGGTTCGGAGACTGGTTATTTCACCTGGAGTATCCTCTCAGCACTTTCTTTTTACCTACTCCATAAAGAAGTAAGAAAGTTTTTGAGTCTAATCTCAAGATAGAAAACAGATCTGAGCCAGTTAATAAACCAGACTTGTCAGAGACTTACTCTCTGTGTAACCCTCTTCTCCACCTCTGAATATACTTGGGAAGTTCTAGTAAACATATTGAAATTATTAAATCTGATCTGAAAATAGTGCAGCATGTATTTACGAAGCAGCATCTTATAAAACTATACAGGATATTATCTTAGAAACCTCAACCAAGTTGATGAGTTTAAAAATATCATCTTCACATGTTGAAATTAAAACATCTGCCTGAGAGTCAAATGGCATGGACAATGATACAGGGTCATCACACACGAAGAAAAGGGAGCTTAACTCCCTGTCTGCCTGCCCTCCGTGCTCCGGAGCACAGTGCTCACCACTCTTCCTGTCCATATGTGGACAACTAACCCATGCACCTGCTTAAGTCTTTTCACACCCCAAGTCTGGGGCACCCACACCAGTAAGCAGGTGTGAGAGGCCTCACCAGGAGCCAAAGCCAAATGGAAAGTCGCCAGCATGCTACAGGAATGAAGCTAGCTTATTCATCTACATTATGAGACATCTGTGTTAGCTACTTAGAAACAGCCTCAGGCAAAGACAGGGAAATGATTGTGTGGTGAAGAAAATGGCTGTTTGAGGCTGGAGACCTGGCTCGGTAAGCAGTTACCTAGCAAGAGGCCTGTGGTTCCATCACCCCTCCAAAAAAAATCCTTTCCCCAGTAGATAAATCCATTTAATTTGCAGTAACAAAAAGAGGCTGGTATTGAGTCAGAAACAAAAAAGAAAGAAGTGTCTTGGTCTATGTTTTGGAAAGGTGTGTCTGTCTGTCTGTCTGTATGTAATGTGGGGGTGCATGTGTATGGTGTGTGTGTGTTGTGTTTATAGTTGTTTATAGTGTGTGTGTATGTATGTATGTACATATGAATGTGATGTAAGGGTGTAAGTGTATGGTATGGTGTGTGTGTGTGTGTGTGTGTGTGTGTGTTGCTGAGATGAACCCAAGGCCTTGTGTGTGTGTGTGTGTGTGTGTGTGTGTGTGTGTGTGTGATGCTGAGATGAACCCAAGGCCCCAGAAATATGAGCTCTGAGCTGTACCCTACCTTGTGACTTGAATTAAAACCTTTATGAAGAATGTTTGCTCAGCTACTCACTGTGACTCATGCATTGTCTTAAGAAGAAGGGCCAGAAGCATGGAGTGAGATCATGGTTCCTTTCTGGAACTACTGACAGAAAGAAGACAGCAGAGATCAATGACTAATTCTTTGTTATTGATATATCCTCTTGTGAACTGTCCAGTACCACTGAGCATAGGTACACACGAGGATAGGAAAAGAAAAGCAGTGATGTCCAGGTGGACATCGCCATATTCCAGCAGGCCTGGGTGTTGGTGACATCCTCACCTCAGCAAGCATTCTATGCTTTTGTCTCAGTTCAAGGTTACATTGTCTGTGGTCAAGGGCTCCGAGAACACCCATGGGCTAAGGGTGCTGGTAACAAGAACTGCCATTGTGATGTGATGCAGTGTTTCCTGCCCCCAGGAGGCAACAAGAGTCTGGAGGGGCCCTTAGAACCATCTGGAGAAGGTGAGAGAGATGGGCAAAGACAGGAGATTCCATCTGAGATCATGCAGTGAGAGGAAGGCAGACACACACACACACACACAGGTATGCACAGATGCTCACAGACTCATTCCAGGAAAAGGACCAGGCTGGCCTCAGCACCCATTCCTGTGACACACTCAGCCCTAGCAATGCATCATCAGTGGAAGCACTGTGTTGTGATGGCTGGCCCACGCACTTCTCTTCCCTTGGATGCTTTCATTGTGTATTTGTGATCATCTTGGACATTACTTCGAATCTAGGTATTCTATGAATTAAATTTATGCACTAATGCACCCTAAGGAGAACTCAAGATCCTAAAAAGTATAACTAAACATAATAGCCAATTTCACTAATAAAGAAAGTATCCAAATATGGCTACACTGTATGGACTGTTAATGCTACAATGGATGTCAGCAATGATTAAATGCAACCATCTTATTTTATAGGTCAACAGTTTGCAATATAAAATAATGAAGAAGAGAGTTCCGGGAAGATGGCGGAGGAGAAGCTGGAATCTGAACAAGCTCTCGCATAGAAAGCAGTTTTAGAGT